>NW_027640404.1:0-77000 GCF_949752795.1 Hyperoodon ampullatus | reverse complement strand
TTAAGGGGGAAGGAGAGGTGGGGTGATGCATAAAACCAGAGTTTGATATAAGCACAGGTACCGTTCCAAAAACCAAGTATGGAATAGACAAGACCTACACCTTCCTCAGTGAAAGGGACTCAAAACCCCATATTTCCCACAGAGGAAAATATCTGACTAGTAAGAATCTTAAAACCTATGTATTGATATGTCTCCGTAAGGGAATCAAGTGTGTCTAGACTGGCATAAACATGGCAGCGAGAATCAGCTCAAACCCACTATAAAAAGGAATTTCAAAAACAAAACAAAAAAACTGGGAAATTCTTTACAATTCCTTCAGGGTCTCTGATGAAAGCTGGAATGACCCTATCTACAACGACAGCTGGATGTGGCATAAGGAGGGACACTTGGGACTGAGACGATTGGTGACATTGGGTGAGCAAATGCAGACCCTTTAAAGCAATAATGCATGGCCCCCATTCCATGGGTCCGAACTCTCCAGGTTGAAGGGAATATTACTACAGCTATAACATGTGCGGGAAACCTAGAGAACGGACACACTGTGAATACGAAAGGTTTCTAAAACTCAACGAATAGTCCCTCTCCTGGTGCTCCGGTTTGACTTTCCGTCTGCTTTACTATCAACCTCCCAACTTGGAGAGACAGCCCCTTTAACCTCTTGGTTCGCACAGGTTGCCAATTTGGCAGAGGATGAAAGGGAAGAGGGAGAACCAATGAGAGAGTAGCTGTTAGGCATTTGGACGGGCACATATCACTGTAATTTCCCGGCAGGAAGAAGAATTAACCAAATTCTCAGTCACCCACCGGGAACCAGTATAGGTCCTGAACCAAAATTTTGGACTTGCGGTCAGCTCACCAAAAACGAGTTGAAAAATGGAGCTCAGGGGCACAGCAATTCACAAACTGGCCGAGTAATAAAGGACAACTATCGTCCAAAAATCTGTTGAGGGAAGGCAACGAGGCGGACTTGAAAGCGAGGCAGAATAGCAGGAAACAGATTTCAAGAGGTACGTTGGAATCGCCTTTAAAGCACAGGAAGAGGGGCACAACTTCGACAATGATGCACTTGGCCAAAAAGGGCGTATGCGTTTTCTCCTGAATATATTCAGGAGAAAACGCATACGCCCTTTTTGGCCAAGCAAGCAAGCGGGCAATGCAAATCTGCACTACAAAGAAGTATCACTTCCCACCGGTCAAAAGGGACATCCACAAAATGTGTAAGAACAAGAAAGGCAAAACAGGCCCTGGAGAACAGGGAGCCTTGTTATGCTGATGGGCGGGATGTAAATTGCCAACTGCCTCTCTGGAGGAGTGCATTCTGTTCCCTAAAACAAGTAAAGAACAGAGCTACAGAGCCAAGGGCACTACCAGTCTAGGGAATATACCTTGGGAAAACTGAAAATCAATAAGACAGAGCCACCCCAAAATTTAGGGCTGCACTGCATACAAGGACCTCAACTTGGATACACCTTAAATATCCCAGAAAATATAAACATGGTTCAAAAAATTGTGGTACTTATGTACGATGGAATATCCCTCAGCCATGAAATCAATGTCATAAGACCAGTAGCAGCAAAATGGGTGGATTCAGGTACGATGATTCTAAGTGAAATAAGTCACACAGAAAAAGAAACTTATCATAAGATATCACTTATGAAGATCCTGTAAACATGGCTACACTTGAACTGAGTTAGGAAAGAGAACAGTGTCTCACATTTAGAAAACACTCTTATACCTGCTTAAGGGGGAAGGAGAGGTGGGGTGATGCATAAAACCAGAGTTTGATATAAGCACAGGTACCGTTCCAAAAACCAACTATGGAATAGACAAGACCTACACCTTCCTCAGTGAAAGGGACTCAAAACCCCATATTTCCCACAGAGGAAAATATCTGACTAGTAAGAATCTTAAAACCTATGTATTGATATGTCTCCGTAAGGGAATCAAGTGTGTCTAGACTGGCATAAACATGGCAGCGAGAATCAGCTCAAACCCACTATAAAAAGGAATTTCAAAAACAAAACAAAAAAACTGGGAAATTCTTTACAATTCCTTCAGGGTCTCTGATGAAACCTGGAATGACCCTATCTACAACGACAGCTGGATGTGGCATAAGGAGGGACACTTGGGACTGAGAGGATTGGTGAGATTGGGTGAGCAAATGCAGACCCTTTAAAGCAATAATGCATGGCACCCATTCCATGGGTCCGAACTCTCCAGGTTGAAGGGAATATTACTACAGCTATAACATGTGCGGGAAACCTAGAGAACGGACACACTGTGAATACGAAAGGTTTCTAAAACTCAACGAATAGTCCCTCTCCTGGTGCTCCGGTTTGACTTTCCGTCTGCTTTACTATCAACCTCCCAACTTGGAGAGACAGCCCCTTTAACCTCTTGGTTCGCACAGGTTGCCAATTTGGCAGAGGATGAAAGGGAAGAGGGAGAACCAATGAGAGAGTAGCTGTTAGGCATTTGGACGGGCACATATCACTGTAATTTCCCGGCAGGAAGAAGAATTAACCAAATTCTCAGCCACCAACCGGGATCCAGTATAGGTCCTGAACCAAAATTTTGGACTTGCGGTCAGCTCACCAAAAACGAGTTGAAAAATGGAGCTCAGGGGCACAGCAATTCACAAACTGGCCGAGTAATAAAGGACAACTATCGTCCAAAAATCTGTTGAGGGAAGGCAACGAGGCGGACTTGAAAGCGAGGCAGAATAGCAGGAAACAGATTTCAAGAGGTACGTTGGAATCGCCTTTAAAGCACAGGAAGAGGGGCACAACTTCGACAATGATGCACTTGGCCAAAAAGGGCGTATGCGTTTTCTCCTGAATATATTCAGGAGAAAACGCATACGCCCTTTTTGGCCAAGCAAGCAAGCGGGCAATGCAAATCTGCACTACAAAGAAGTATCACTTCCCACCGGTCAAAAGGGACATCCACAAAATATGTAAGAACAAGAAAGGCAAGACAGGCCCTGGAGAACAGGGAGCCTTGTTATGCTGATGGGCGGGATGTAAATTGCCAACTGCCTCTCTGGAGGAGTGCATTCTGTTCCCTAAAACAAGTAAAGAACAGAGCTACAGAGCCAAGGGCACTACCAGTCTAGGGAATATACCTTGCGAAAACTGAAAATCAATAAGACAGAGCCACCCCAAAATTTAGGGCTGCACTGCATACAAGGACCTCAACTTGGATACACCTTAAGTATCCCAGAAAATATAAACATGGTTCAAAAAATTGTGGTACTTACGTACGATGGAATATCCCTCAGCCATGAAATCAATGTCATAAGACCAGTAGCAGCAAAATGGGTGGATTCAGGTACGATGATTCTAAGTGAAATAAGTCACACAGAAAAAGAAACTTATCATAAGATATCACTTATGAAGATCCTGTAAACATGGCTACACTTGAACTGAGTTAGGAAAGAGAACAGTGTCTCACATTTAGAAAACACTCTTATACCTGCTTAAGGGGGAAGGAGAGGTGGGGTGATGCATAAAACCAGAGTTTGATATAAGCACAGGTACCGTTCCAAAAACCAACTATGGAATAGACAAGACCTACACCGTCCTCAGCGAAAGGGACTCAAAACCCCATATTTCCCGCAGAGGAAAATATCTGACTAGTAAGAATCTTAAAACATATGTATTGATATGTCTCCGTAAGGGAATCAAGTGTGTCTAGACTGGCATAAACATGGCAGCGAGAATCAGCTCAAACCCACTATAAAAAGGAATTTCAAAAACAAAACAAAAAAACTGGGAAATTCTTTACAATTCCATCAGGGTCTCTGATGAAAGCTGGAATGACCCTATCTACAATGACAGCTGGATGTGGCATAAGGAGGGACACTTGGGACTGAGACGATTGGTGAGATTGGGTGAGCAAATGCAGACCCTTTAAAGCAATAATGCATGGCACCCATTCCATGGGTCCGAACTCTCCAGGTTGAAGGGAATATTACTACAGCTATAACATGTGCGGGAAACCTAGGGAACGGACACACTGTGAATACGAAAGGTTTCTAAAACTCAACGAATAGTCCCTCTCCTGGTGCTCCGGTTTGACTTTCCGTCTGCTTTACTATCAACCTCCCAACTTGGAGAGACAGCCCCTTTAACCTCTTGGTTCGCACAGGTTGCCAATTTGGCAGAGGATGAAAGGGAAGAGGGAGAACCAATGAGAGAGTAGCTGTTAGGCATTTGGACGGGCACATATCACTGTAATTTCCCGGCAGGAAGAAGAATTAACCAAATTCTCAGCCACCCACCGGGAACCAGTATAGGTCCTGAACCAAAATTTTGGACTTGCGGTCAGCTCACAAAAAACGAGTTGAAAAATGGAGCTCAGGGGCACAGCAATTCACAAACTGGCCGAGTAATAAAGGACAACTATCGTCCAAAAATCTGTTGAGGGAAGGCAACGAGGCGGACTTGAAAGTGAGGCAGAATAGCAGGAAACAGATTTCAAGAGGTACGTTGGAATCGCCTTTAAAGCACAGGAAGAGGGGCACAACTTCGACAATGACGCACTTGGCCAAAAAGGGCGTATGCGTTTTCTCCTGAATATATTCAGGAGAAAACGCATACGCCCTTTTTGGCCAAGCAAGCAAGCGGGCAATGCAAATCTGCACTACAAAGAAGTATCACTTCCCACCGGTCAAAAGGGACATCCACAAAATGTGTAAGAACAAGAAACGCAAGACAGGCCCTGGAGAACAGGGAGCCTTGTTATGCTGATGGGCGGGATGTAAATTGCCAACTGCCTCTCTGGAGGAGTGCATTCTGTTCCCTAAAACAAGTAAAGAACAGAGCTACAGAGCCAAGGGCACTACCAGTCTAGGGAATATACCTTGGGAAAACTGAAAATCAATAAGACAGAGCCACCCCAAAATTTAGGGCTGCACTGCATACAAGGACCTCAACTTGGATACACCTTAAGTATCCCAGAAAATATAAACATGGTTCAAAAAATTGTGGTACTTACGTACGATGGAATATCCCTCAGCCATGAAATCAATGTCATAAGACCAGTAGCAGCAAAATGGGTGGATTCAGGTACGATGATTCTAAGTGAAATAAGTCACACAGAAAAAGAAACTTATCATAAGATATCACTTATGAAGATCCTGTAAACATGGCTACACTTGAACTGAGTTAGGAAAGAGAACAGTGTCTCACATTTAGAAAACACTCTTATACCTGCTTAAGGGGGAAGGAGAGGTGGGGTGATGCATAAAACCAGAGTTTGATATAAGCACAGGTACCGTTCCAAAAACCAACTATGGAATAGACAAGACCTACACCGTCCTCAGTGAAAGGGACTCAAAACCCCATATTTCCCGCAGAGGAAAATATCTGACTAGTAAGAATCTTAAAACCTATGTATTGATATGTCTCCGTAAGGGAATCAAGTGTGTCTAGACTGGCATAAACATGGCAGCGAGAATCAGCTCAAACCCACTATAAAAAGGAATTTCAAAAAACAAAACAAAAAAAATGGGAAATTCTTTACAATTCCTTCAGGGTCTCTGATGAAAGCTGGAATGACCCTATCTACAACGACAGCTGGATGTGGCATAAGGAGGGACACTTGGGACTGAGACGATTGGTGAGATTGGGTGAGCAAATGCAGACGCTTTAAAGCAATAATGCATGGCACCCATTCCATGGGTCCGAACTCTCCAGGTTGAAGGGAATATTACTACAGCTATAACATGTGCGGGAAACCTAGAGAACGGACACACTGTGAATACGAAAGGTTTCTAAAACGCAAAGAATAAACCCTCTCCTGGTGCTCCGGTTTGACTTTCCGTCTGCTTTACTATCAACCTCCCAACTTGGAGAGACAGCCCCTTTAACCTCTTGGTTGGCACAGGTTGCCAAATTGGCAGAGGATGAAAGGGAAGAGGGATAACCAATGAGAGAGTAGCTGTTAGGCATTTGGACGGGCACATATCACTGTAATTTCCCGGCAGGAAGAAGAATTAACCAAATTCTCAGCCACCCACCGGGAACCAGTATAGGTCCTGAACCAAAATTTTGGACTTGCGGTCAGCTCTCCAAAAACGAGTTGAAAAATGGAGCTCAGGGACACAGCAATTCACAAACTGGCCGAGTAATAAAGGACAACTATCGTCCAAAAATCTGTTGACGGAAGGCAACGAGGCGGACTTGAAAGCGAGGCAGAATAGCAGGAAACAGATTTCAAGAGGTACGTTGGAATCGCCTTTAAAGCACAGGAAGAGGGGCACAACTTCGACAATGATGCACTTGGCTAAAAAGGGCGTATGCGTTTTCTCCTGAATATATTCAGGAGAAAACGCATACGCCCTTTTTGGCCAAGCAAGCAAGCGGGCAATGCAAATCTGCCCTACAAAGAAGTGTCACTTCCCACCGGTCAAAAGGGACATCCACAAAATGTGTAAGAACAAGAAAGGCAAGAGAGGCCCTGGAGAACAGGGAGCCTTGTTATGCTGATGGGCGGGATGTAAATTGCCAACTGCCTCTCTGGAGGAGTGCATTCTGTTCCCTAAAACAAGTAAAGAACAGAGCTACAGAGCCAAGGGCACTACGAGTCTAGGGAATATACCTTGGGAAAACTGAAAATCAATAAGACAGAGCCACCCCAAAATTTAGGGCTGCACTGCATACAAGGACCTCAACTTGGATACACCTTAAGTATCCCAGAAAATATAAACATGGTTCAAAAAATTGTGGTACTTACGTACGATGGAATATCCCTCAGCCATGAAATCAATGTCATAAGACCAGTAGCAGCAAAATGGGTGGATTCAGGTACGATGATTCTAAGTGAAATAAGTCACACAGAAAAAGAAACTTATCATAAGATATCACTTATGAAGATCCTGTAAACATGGCTACACTTGAACTGAGTTAGGAAAGAGAACAGTGTCTCACATTTAGAAAACACTCTTATACCTGCTTAAGGGGGAAGGAGAGGTGGGGTGATGCATAAAACCAGAGTTTGATATAAGCACAGGTACCGTTCCAAAAACCAACTATGGAATAGACAAGACCTACACCGTCCTCAGTGAAAGGGACTCAAAACCCCATATTTCCCGCAGAGGAAAATATCTGACTAGTAAGAATCTTAAAACCTATGTATTGATATGTCTCCGTAAGGGAATCAAGTGTGTCTAGACTGGCATAAACATGGCAGCGAGAATCAGCTCAAACCCACTATAAAAAGGAATTTCAAAAACAAAACAAAAAAACTGGGAAATTCTTTACAATTCCTTCAGGGTCTCTGATGAAAGCTGGAATGACCCTCTCTACAACGACAGCTGGATGTGGCATAAGGAGGGACACTTGGGACTGAGACGATTGGTGAGATTGGGTGAGCAAATGCAGACCCTTTAAAGCAATAATGCATGGCCCCCATTCCATGGGTCCGAACTCTCCAGGTTGAAGGGAATATTACTACAGCTATAACATGTGCGGGAAACCTAGAGAACGGACACACTGTGAATACGAAAGGTTTCTAAAACTCAACGAATAGTCCCTCTCCTGGTGCTCCGGTTTGACTTTCCGTCTGCTTTACTATCAACCTCCCAACTTGGAGAGACAGCCCCTTTAACCTCTTGGTTCGCACAGGTTGCCAATTTGGCAGAGGATGAAAGGGAAGAGGGAGAACCAATGAGAGAGTAGCTGTTAGGCATTTGGACGGGCACATATCACTGTAATTTCCCGGCAGGAAGAAGAATTAACCAAATTCTCAGTCACCCACCGGGAACCAGTATAGGTCCTGAACCAAAATTTTGGACTTGCGGTCAGCTCACCAAAAACGAGTTGAAAAATGGAGCTCAGGGGCACAGCAATTCACAAACTGGCCGAGTAATAAAGGACACCTATCGTCCAAAAATCTGTTGAGGGAAGGCAACGAGGCGGACTTGAAAGCGAGGCAGAATAGCAGGAAACAGATTTCAAGAGGTACGTTGGAATCGCCTTTAAAGCACAGGAAGAGGGGCACAACTTCGACAATGATGCACTTGGCCCAAAAGGGCGTATGCGTTTTCTCCTGAATATATTCAGGAGAAAACGCATACGCCCTTTTTGGCCAAGCAAGCAAGCGGGCAATGCAAATCTGCACTACAAAGAAGTATCACTTCCCACCGGTCAAAAGGGACATCCACAAAATATGTAAGAACAAGAAAGGCAAGACAGGCCCTGGAGAACAGGGAGCCTTGTTATGCTGATGGGCGGGATGTAAATTGCCAACTGCCTCTCTGGAGGAGTGCATTCTGTTCCCTAAAACAAGTAAAGAACAGAGCTACAGAGCCAAGGGCACTACCAGTCTAGGGAATATACCTTGGGAAAACTGAAAATCAATAAGACAGAGCCACCCCAAAATTTAGGGCTGCACTGCATACAAGGACCTCAACTTGGATACACCTTAAGTATCCCAGAAAATATAAACATGGTTCAAAAAATTGTGGTACTTACGTACGATGGAATATCCCTCAGCCATGAAATCAATGTCATAAGACCAGTAGCAGTAAAATGGGTGGATTCAGGTACGATGATTCTAAGTGAAATAAGTCACACAGAAAAAGAAACTTATCATAAGATATCACTTATGAAGATCCTGTAAACATGGCTACACTTGAACTGAGTTAGGAAAGAGAACAGTGTCTCACATTTAGAAAACACTCTTATACCTGCTTAAGGGGGAAGGAGAGGTGGGGTGATGCATAAAACCAGAGTTTGATATAAGCACAGGTACCGTTCCAAAAACCAACTATGGAATAGAGAAGACCTACACCGTCCTCAGTGAAAGGGACTCAAAACCCCATATTTCCCGCAGAGGAAAATATCTGACTAGTAAGAATCTTAAAACCTATGTATTGATATGTCTGCGTAAGGGAATCAAGTGTGTCTAGACTGGCATACACATGGCAGCGAGAATCAGCTCAAACCCACTATAAAAAGGAATTTCAAAAACAAAACAAAAAAACTGGGAAATTCTTTACAATTCCTTCAGGGTCTCTGATGAAAGCTGGAATGACCCTATCTACAACGACAGCTGGATGTGGCATAAGGAGGGACACTTGGGACTGAGACGATTGGTGAGATTGGGTGAGCAAATGCAGACCCTTTAAAGCAATAATGCATGGCACCCATTCCATGGGTCCGAACTCTCCAGGTTGAAGGGAATATTACTACAGCTATAACATGTGCGGGAAACCTAGGGAACGGACACACTGTGAATACGAAAGGTTTCTAAAACTCAACGAATAGTCCCTCTCCTGGTGCTCCGGTTTGACTTTCCGTCTGCTTTACTATCAACCTCCCAACTTGGAGAGACAGCCCCTTTAACCTCTTGGTTCGCACAGGTTGCCAATTTGGCAGAGGATGAAAGGGAAGGGGGAGAACCAATGAGAGAGTAGCTGTTAGGCATTTGGACGGGCACATATCACTGTAATTTCCCGGCAGGAAGAAGAATTAACCAAATTCTCAGCCACCCACCTGGAACCAGTATAGGGCCTGAACCAAAATTTTGGACTTGCGGTCAGCTCACCAAAAACGAGTTGAAAAATGGAGCTCAGGGGCACAGCAATTCACAAACTGGCCGAGTAATAAAGGACAACTATCGTCCAAAAATCTGTTGAGGGAAGGCAACGAGGCGGACTTGAAAGCGAGGCAGAATAGCAGGAAACAGATTTCAAGAGGTACGTTGGAATCGCCTTTAAAGCACAGGAAGAGGGGCACAACTTCGACAATGATGCACTTGGCCAAAAAGGGCGTATGCGTTTTCTCCTGAATATATTCAGGAGAAAACGCATACGCCCTTTTTGGCCAAGCAAGCAAGCGGGCAATGCAAATCTGCACTACAAAGAAGTATCACTTCCCACCGGTCAAAAGGGACATCCACAAAATGTGTAAGAACAAGAAAGGCAAGACAGGCCCTGGAGAACAGGGAGCCTTGTTATGCTGATGGGCGGGATGTAAATTGCCAACTGCCTCTCTGGAGGAGTGCATTCTGTTTCCTAAAACAAGTAAAGAACAGAGCTACAGAGCCAAGGGCACTACCAGTCTAGGGAATATACCTTGGGAAAACTGAAAATCAATAAGACAGAGCCACCCCAAAATTTAGGGCTGCACTGCATACAAGGACCTCAACTTGGATACACCTTAAGTATCCCAGAAAATATAAACATGGTTCAAAAAATTGTGGTACTTACGTACGATGGAATATCCCTCAGCCATGAAATCAATGTCATAAGACCAGTAGCAGCAAAATGGGTGGATTCAGGTACGATGATTCTAAGTGAAATAAGTCACACAGAAAAAGAAACTTATCATAAGATATCACTTATGAAGATCCTGTAAACATGGCTACACTTGAACTGAGTTAGGAAAGAGAACAGTGTCTCACATTTAGAAAACACTCTTATACCTGCTTAAGGGGGAAGGAGAGGTGGGGTGATGCATAAAACCAGAGTTTGATATAAGCACAGGTACCGTTCCAAAAACCAACTATGGAATAGACAAGACCTACACCGTCCTCAGCGAAAGGGACTCAAAACCCCATATTTCCCGCAGAGGAAAATATCTGACTAGTAAGAATCTTAAAACCTATGTATTGATATGTCTCCGTAAGGGAATCAAGTGTGTCTAGACTGGCATAAACATGGCAGCGAGAATCAGCTCAAACCCACTATAAAAAGGAATTTCAAAAACAAAACAAAAAAACTGGGAAATTCTTTACAATTCCTTCAGGGTCTCTGATGAAAGCTGGAATGACTCTATCTACAATGACAGCTGGATGTGGCATAAGGAGGGACACTTGGGACTGAGACGATTGGTGAGATTGGGTGAGCAAATGCAGACCCTTTAAAGCAATAATGCATGGCACCCATTCCATGGGTCCGAACTCTCCAGGTTGAAGGGAATATTACTACAGCTATAACATGTGCGGGAAACCTAGGGAACGGACACACTGTGAATACGAAAGGTTTCTAAAACTCAACGAATAGTCCCTCTCCTGGTGCTCCGGTTTGACTTTCCGTCTGCTTTACTATCAACCTCCCAACTTGGAGAGACAGCCCCTTTAACCTCTTGGTTCGCACAGGTTGCCAATTTGGCAGAGGATGAAAGGGAAGAGGGAGAACCAATGAGAGAGTAGCTTTTAGGCATTTGGACGGGCACATATCACTGTAATTTCCCGGCAGGAAGAAGAATTAACCAAATTCTCAGCCACCCACCGGGAACCAGTATAGGTCCTGAACCAAAATTTTGGACTTGCTGTCACCTCACCAAAAACGAGTTTAAAATTGGAGCTCAGGGGCACAGCAATTCACAAACTGGCCGAGTAATAAAGGACAACTATCGTCCAAAAATCTGTTGAGGGAAGGCAACGAGGCGGACTTGAAAGTGAGGCAGAATAGCAGGAAACAGATTTCAAGAGGTACGTTGGAATCGCCTTTAAAGCACAGGAAGAGGGGCACAACTTCGACAATGACGCACTTGGCCAAAAAGGGCGTATGCGTTTTCTCCTGAATATATTCAGGAGAAAACGCATACGCCCTTTTTGGCCAAGCAAGCAAGCGGGCAATGCAAATCTGCACTACAAAGAAGTATCACTTCCCACCGGTCAAAAGGGACATCCACAAAATGTGTAAGAACAAGAAACGCAAGACAGGCCCTGGAGAACAGGGAGCCTTGTTATGCTGATGGGCGGGATGTAAATTGCCAACTGCCTCTCTGGAGGAGTGCATTCTGTTCCCTAAAACAAGTAAAGAACAGAGCTACAGAGCCAAGGGCACTACAAGTCTAGGGAATATACCTTGGGAAAACTGAAAATCAATAAGACAGAGCCACCCCAAAATTTAGGGCTGCACTGCATACAAGGACCTCAACTTGGATACACCTTAAGTATCCCAGAAAATATAAACATGGTTCAAAAAATTGTGGTACTTACGTACGATGGAATATCCCTCAGCCATGAAATCAATGTCATAAGACCAGTAGCAGCAAAATGGGTGGATTCAGGTACGATGATTCTAAGTGAAATAAGTCACACAGAAAAAGAAACTTATCATAAGATATCACTTATGAAGATCCTGTAAACATGGCTACACTTGAACTGAGTTAGGAAAGAGAACAGTGTCTCACATTTAGAAAACACTCTTATACCTGCTTAAGGGGGAAGGAGAGGTGGGGTGATGCATAAAACCAGAGTTTGATATAAGCACAGGTACCGTTCCAAAAACCAACTATGGAATAGACAAGACCTACACCGTCCTCAGTGAAAGGGACTCAAAACCCCATATTTCCCGCAGAGGAAAATATCTGACTAGTAAGAATCTTAAAACCTATGTATTGATATGTCTCCGTAAGGGAATCAAGTGTGTCTAGACTGGCATAAACATGGCAGCGAGAATCAGCTCAAACCCACTATAAAAAGGAATTTCAAAAAACAAAACAAAAAAAATGGGAAATTCTTTACAATTCCTTCAGGGTCTCTGATGAAAGCTGGAATGACCCTATCTACAACGACAGCTGGATGTGGCATAAGGAGGGACACTTGGGACTGAGACGATTGGTGAGATTGGGTGAGCAAATGCAGACGCTTTAAAGCAATAATGCATGGCACCCATTCCATGGGTCCGAACTCTCCAGGTTGAAGGGAATATTACTACAGCTATAACATGTGCGGGAAACCTAGAGAACGGACACACTGTGAATACGAAAGGTTTCTAAAACGCAAAGAATAAACCCTCTCCTGGTGCTCCGGTTTGACTTTCCGTCTGCTTTACTATCAACCTCCCAACTTGGAGAGACAGCCCCTTTAACCTCTTGGTTGGCACAGGTTGCCAATTTGGCAGAGGATGAAAGGGAAGAGGGATAACCAATGAGAGAGTAGCTGTTAGGCATTTGGACGGGCACATATCACTGTAATTTCCCGGCAGGAAGAAGAATTAACCAAATTCTCAGCCACCCACCGGGAACCAGTATAGGTCCTGAACCAAAATTTTGGACTTGCGGTCAGCTCTCCAAAAACGAGTTGAAAAATGGAGCTCAGGGAAACAGCAATTCACAAACTGGCCGAGTAATAAAGGACAACTATCGTCCAAAAATCTGTTGACGGAAGGCAACGAGGCGGACTTGAAAGCGAGGCAGAATAGCAGGAAACAGATTTCAAGAGGTACGTTGGAATCGCCTTTAAAGCACAGGAAGAGGGGCACAACTTCGACAATGATGCACTTGGCTAAAAAGGGCGTATGCTTTTTCTCCTGAATATATTCAGGAGAAAACGCATACGCCCTTTTTGGCCAAGCAAGCAAGCGGGCAATGCAAATCTGCCCTACAAAGAAGTATCACTTCCCACCGGTCAAAAGGGACATCCACAAAATGTGTAAGAACAAGAAAGGCAAGAGAGGCCCTGGAGAACAGGGAGCCTTGTTATGCTGATGGGCGGGATGTAAATTGCCAACTGCCTCTCTGGAGGAGTGCATTCTGTTCCCTAAAACAAGTAAAGAACAGAGCTACAGAGCCAAGGGCACTACGAGTCTAGGGAATATACCTTGGGAAAACTGAAAATCAATAAGACAGAGCCACCCCAAAATTTAGGGCTGCACTGCATACAAGGACCTCAACTTGGATACACCTTAAGTATCCCAGAAAATATAAACATGGTTCAAAAAATTGTGGTACTTACGTATGATGGAATATCCCTCAGCCATGAAATCAATGTCATAAGACCAGTAGCAGCAAAATGGGTGGATTCAGGTACGATGATTCTAAGTGAAATAAGTCACACAGAAAAAGAAACTTATCATAAGATATCACTTATGAAGATCCTGTAAACATGGCTACACTTGAACTGAGTTAGGAAAGAGAACAGTGTCTCACATTTAGAAAACACTCTTATACCTGCTTAAGGGGGAAGGAGAGGTGGGGTGATGCATAAAACCAGAGTTTGATATAAGCACAGGTACCGTTCCAAAAACCAACTATGGAATAGACAAGACCTACACCGTCCTCAGTGAAAGGGACTCAAAACCCCATATTTCCCGCAGAGGAAAATATCTGACTAGTAAGAATCTTAAAACCTATGTATTGATATGTCTCCGTAAGGGAATCAAGTGTGTCTAGACTGGCATAAACATGGCAGCGAGAATCAGCTCAAACCCACTATAAAAAGGAATTTCAAAAACAAAACAAAAAAACTGGGAAATTCTTTACAATTCCTTCAGGGTCTCTGATGAAAGCTGGAATGACCCTATCTACAACGACAGCTGGATGTGGCATAAGGAGGGACACTTGGGACTGAGACGATTGGTGAGATTGGGTGAGCAAATGCAGACCCTTTAAAGCAATAATGCATGGCCCCCATTCCATGGGTCCGAACTCTCCAGGTTGAAGGGAATATTACTACAGCTATAACATGTGCGGGAAACCTAGAGAACGGACACACTGTGAATACGAAAGGTTTCTAAAACTCAACGAATAGTCCCTCTCCTGGTGCTCCGGTTTGACTTTCCGTCTGCTTTACTATCAACCTCCCAACTTGGAGAGACAGCCCCTTTAACCTCTTGGTTGGCACAGGTTGCCAATTTGGCAGAGGATGAAAGGGAAGAGGGAGAACCAATGAGAGAGTAGCTGTTAGGCATTTGGACGGGCACATATCACTGTAATTTCCCGGCAGGAAGAAGAATTAACCAAATTCTCAGTCACCCACCGGGAACCAGTATAGGTCCTGAACCAAAATTTTGGACTTGCGGTCAGCTCACCAAAAACGAGTTGAAAAATGGAGCTCAGGGGCACAGCAATTCACAAACTGGCCGAGTAATAAAGGACAACTATCGTCCAAAAATCTGTTGAGGGAAGGCAACGAGGCGGACTTGAAAGCGAGGCAGAATAGCAGGAAACAGATTTCAAGAGGTACGTTGGAATCGCCTTTAAAGCACAGGAAGAGGGGCACAACTTCGACAATGATGCACTTGGCCCAAAAGGGCGTATGCGTTTTCTCCTGAATATATTCAGGAGAAAACGCATACGCCCTTTTTGGCCAAGCAAGCAAGCGGGCAATGCAAATCTGCACTACAAAGAAGTATCACTTCCCACCGGTCAAAAGGGACATCCACAAAATGTGTAAGAACAAGAAAGGCAAGAGAGGCCCTGGAGAACAGGGAGCCTTGTTATGCTGATGGGCGGGATGTAAATTGCCAACTGCCTCTCTGGAGGAGTGCATTCTGTTCCCTAAAACAAGTAAAGAACAGAGCTACAGAGCCAAGGGCACTACCAGTCTAGGGAATATACCTTGGGAAAACTGAAAATCAATAAGACAGAGCCACCCCAAAATTTAGGGCTGCACTGCATACAAGGACCTCAACTTGGATACACCTTAAGTATCCCAGAAAATATAAACATGGTTCAAAAAATTGTGGTACTTATGTACGATGGAATATCCCTCAGCCATGAAATCAATGTCATAAGACCAGTAGCAGCAAAATGGGTGGATTCAGGTACGATGATTCTAAGTGAAATAAGTCACACAGAAAAAGAAACTTATCATAAGATATCACTTATGAAGATCCTGTAAACATGGCTACACTTGAACTGAGTTAGGAAAGAGAACAGTGTCTCACATTTAGAAAACACTCTTATACCTGCTTAAGGGGGAAGGAGAGGTGGGGTGATGCATAAAACCAGAGTTTGATATAAGCACAGGTACCGTTCCAAAAACCAACTATGGAATAGACAAGACCTACACCTTCCTCAGTGAAAGGGACTCAAAACCCCATATTTCCCACAGAGGAAAATATCTGACTAGTAAGAATCTTAAAACCTATGTATTGATATGTCTCCGTAAGGGAATCAAGTGTGTCTAGACTGGCATAAACATGGCAGCGAGAATCAGCTCAAACCCACTATAAAAAGGAATTTCAAAAACAAAACAAAAAAACTGGGATATTCTTTACAATTCCTTCAGGGTCTCTGATGAAACCTGGAATGACCCTCTCTACAACGACAGCTGGATGTGGCATAAGGAGGGACACTTGGGACTGAGACGATTGGTGAGATTGGGTGAGCAAATGCAGACCCTTTAAAGCAATAATGCATGGCACCCATTCCATGGGTCCGAACTCTCCAGGTTGAAGGGAATATTACTACAGCTATAACATGTGCGGGAAACCTAGAGAACGGACACACTGTGAATACGAAAGGTTTCTAAAACTCAACGAATAGTCCCTCTCCTGGTGCTCCGGTTTGACTTTCCGTCTGCTTTACTATCAACCTCCCAACTTGGAGAGACAGCCCCTTTAACCTCTTGGTTGGCACAGGTTGCCAATTTGGCAGAGGATGAAAGGGAAGAGGGAGAACCAATGAGAGAGTAGCTGTTAGGCATTTGGACGGGCACATATCACTGTAATTTCCCGGCAGGAAGAAGAATTAACCAAATTCTCAGCCACCCACCGGGGTCCAGTATAGGTCCTGAACCAAAATTTTGGACTTGCGGTCAGCTCACCAAAAACGAGTTGAAAAATGGAGCTCAGGGGCACAGCAATTCACAAACTGGCCGAGTAATAAAGGACAACTATCGTCCAAAAATCTGTTGAGGGAAGGCAACGAGGCGGACTTGAAAGCGAGGCAGAATAGCAGGAAACAGATTTCAAGAGGTACGTTGGAATCGCCTTTAAAGCACAGGAAGAGGGGCACAACTTCGACAATGATGCACTTGGCCAAAAAGGGCGTATGCGTTTTCTCCTGAATATATTCAGGAGAAAACGCATACGCCCTTTTTGGCCAAGCAAGCAAGCGGGCAATGCAAATCTGCACTACAAAGAAGTATCACTTCCCACCGGTCAAAAGGGACATCCACAAAATATGTAAGAACAAGAAAGGCAAGACAGGCCCTGGAGAACAGGGAGCCTTGTTATGCTGATGGGCGGGATGTAAATTGCCAACTGCCTCTCTGGAGGAGTGCATTCTGTTCCCTAAAACAAGTAAAGAACAGAGCTACAGAGCCAAGGGCACTACCAGTCTAGGGAATATACCTTGCGAAAACTGAAAATCAATAAGACAGAGCCACCCCAAAATTTAGGGCTGCACTGCATACAAGGACCTCAACTTGGATACACCTTAAGTATCCCAGAAAATATAAACATGGTTCAAAAAATTGTGGTACTTACGTACGATGGAATATCCCTCAGCCATGAAATCAATGTCATAAGACCAGTAGCAGCAAAATGGGTGGATTCAGGTACGATGATTCTAAGTGAAATAAGTCACACAGAAAAAGAAACTTATCATAAGATATCACTTATGAAGATCCTGTAAACATGGCTACACTTGAACTGAGTTAGGAAAGAGAACAGTGTCTCACATTTAGAAAACACTCTTATACCTGCTTAAGGGGGAAGGAGAGGTGGGGTGATGCATAAAACCAGAGTTTGATATAAGCACAGGTACCGTTCCAAAAACCAACTATGGAATAGACAAGATCTACACCGTCCTCAGCGAAAGGGACTCAAAACCCCATATTTCCCGCAGAGGAAAATATCTGACTAGTAAGAATCTTAAAACCTATGTATTGATATGTCTCCGTAAGGGAATCAAGTGTGTCTAGACTGGCATAAACATGGCAGCGAGAATCAGCTCAAACCCACTATAAAAAGGAATTTCAAAAACAAAACAAAAAAACTGGGAAATTCTTTACAATTCCATCAGGGTCTCTGATGAAAGCTGGAATGACCCTATCTACAATGACAGCTGGATGTGGCATAAGGAGGGACACTTGGGACTGAGACGATTGGTGAGATTGGGTGAGCAAATGCAGACCCTTTAAAGCAATAATGCATGGCACCCATTCCATGGGTCCGAACTCTCCAGGTTGAAGGGAATATTACTACAGCTATAACATGTGCGGGAAACCTAGGGAACGGACACACTGTGAATACGAAAGGTTTCTAAAACTCAACGAATAGTCCCTCTCCTGGTGCTCCGGTTTGACTTTCCGTCTGCTTTACTATCAACCTCCCAACTTGGAGAGACAGCCCCTTTAACCTCTTGGTTCGCACAGGTTGCCAATTTGGCAGAGGATGAAAGGGAAGAGGGAGAACCAATGAGAGAGTAGCTGTTAGGCATTTGGACGGGCACATATCACTGTAATTTCCCGGCAGGAAGAAGAATTAACCAAATTCTCAGCCACCCACCGGGAACCAGTATAGGTCCTGAACCAAAATTTTGGACTTGCGGTCAGCTCACAAAAAACGAGTTGAAAAATGGAGCTCAGGGGCACAGCAATTCACAAACTGGCCGAGTAATAAAGGACAACTATCGTCCAAAAATCTGTTGAGGGAAGGCAACGAGGCGGACTTGAAAGCGAGGCAGAATAGCAGGAAACAGATTTCAAGAGGTACGTTGGAATCGCCTTTAAAGCACAGGAAGAGGGGCACAACTTCGACAATGATGCACTTGGCCAAAAAGGGCGTATGCGTTTTCTCCTGAATATATTCAGGAGAAAACGCATACGCCCTTTTTGGCCAAGCAAGCAAGCGGGCAATGCAAATCTGCACTACAAAGAAGTATCACTTCCCACCGGTCAAAAGGGACATCCACAAAATGTGTAAGAACAAGAAAGGCAAGACAGGCCCTGGAGAACAGGGAGCCTTGTTATGCTGATGGGCGGGATGTAAATTGCCAACTGCCTCTCTGGAGGAGTGCATTCTGTTCCCTAAAACAAGTAAAGAACAGAGCTACAGAGCCAAGGGCACTACCAGTCTAGGGAATATACCTTGGGAAAACTGAAAATCAATAAGACAGAGCCACCCCAAAATTTAGGGCTGCACTGCATACAAGGACCTCAACTTGGATACACCTTAAGTATCCCAGAAAATATAAACATGGTTCAAAAAATTGTGGTACTTACGTACGATGGAATATCCCTCAGCCATGAAATCAATGTCATAAGACCAGTAGCAGCAAAATGGGTGGATTCAGGTACGATGATTCTAAGTGAAATAAGTCACACAGAAAAAGAAACTTATCATAAGATATCACTTATGAAGATCCTGTAAACATGGCTACACTTGAACTGAGTTAGGAAAGAGAACAGTGTCTCACATTTAGAAAACACTCTTATACCTGCTTAAGGGGAAGGAGAGGTGGGGTGATGCATAAAACCAGAGTTTGATATAAGCACAGGTACCGTTCCAAAAACCAACTATGGAATAGACAAGACCTACACCTTCCTCAGTGAAAGGGACTCAAAACCCCATATTTCCCGCAGAGGAAAATATCTGACTAGTAAGAATCTTAAAACCTATGTATTGATATGTCTCCGTAAGGGAATCAAGTGTGTCTAGACTGGCATAAACATGGCAGTGAGAATCAGCTCAAACACACTATAAAAAGGAATTTCAAAAACAAAACAAAAAAACTGGGAAATTCTTTACAATTCCTTCAGGGTCTCTGATGAAAGCTGGAATGACCCTATCTACAACGACAGCTGGATGTGGCATAAGGAGGGACACTTGGGACTGAGACGATTGGTGAGATTGGGTGAGCAAATGCAGACCCTTTAAAGCAATAATGCATGGCACCCATTCCATGGGTCCGAACTCTCCAGGTTGAAGGGAATATTACTACAGCTATAACATGTGCGGGAAACCTAGAGAACGGACACACTGTGAATACGAAAGGTTTCTAAAACTCAACGAATAGTCCCTCTCCTGGTGCTCCGGTTTGACTTTCCGTCTGCTTTACTATCAACCTCCCAACTTGGAGAGACAGCCCCTTTAACCTCTTGGTTCGCACAGGTTGCCAATTTGGCAGAGGATGAAAGGGAAGAGGGAGAACCAATGAGAGAGTAGCTGTTAGGCATTTGGACGGGCACATATCACTGTAATTTCCCGGCAGGAAGAAGAATTAACCAAATTCTCAGCCACCCACCGGGAACCAGTATAGGTCCTGAACCAAAATTTTGGACTTGCGGTCAGCTCACCAAAAACGAGTTGAAAAATGGAGCTCAGGGGCACAGCAATTCACAAACTGGCCGAGTAATAAAGGACAACTATCGTCCAAAAATCTGTTGAGGGAAGGCAACGAGGCGGACTTGAAAGCGAGGCAGAATAGCAGGAAACAGATTTCAAGAGGTACGTTGGAATCGCCTTTAAAGCACAGGAAGAGGGGCACAACTTCGACAATGATGCACTTGGCCAAAAAGGGCGTATGCGTTTTCTCCTGAATATATTCAGGAGAAAACGCATACGCCCTTTTTGGCCAAGCAAGCAAGCGGGCAATGCAAATCTGCACTACAAAGAAGTATCACTTCCCACCGGTCAAAAGGGACATCCACAAAATGTGTAAGAACAAGAAAGGCAAAACAGGCCCTGGAGAACAGGGAGCCTTGTTATGCTGATGGGCGGGATGTAAATTGCCAACTGCCTCTCTGGAGGAGTGCATTCTGTTCCCTAAAACAAGTAAAGAACAGAGCTACAGAGCCAAGGGCACTACCAGTCTAGGGAATATACCTTGGGAAAACTGAAAATCAATAAGACAGAGCCACCCCAAAATTTAGGGCTGCACTGCATACAAGGACCTCAACTTGGATACACCTTAAGTATCCCAGAAAATATAAACATGGTTCAAAAAATTGTGGTACTTATGTACGATGGAATATCCCTCAGCCATGAAATCAATGTCATAAGACCAGTAGCAGCAAAATGGGTGGATTCAGGTACGATGATTCTAAGTGAAATAAGTCACACAGAAAAAGAAACTTATCATAAGATATCACTTATGAAGATCCTGTAAACATGGCTACACTTGAACTGAGTTAGGAAAGAGAACAGTGTCTCACATTTAGAAAACACTCTTATACCTGCTTAAGGGGGAAGGAGAGGTGGGGTGATGCATAAAACCAGAGTTTGATATAAGCACAGGTACCGTTCCAAAAACCAACTATGGAATAGACAAGACCTACACCTTCCTCAGTGAAAGGGACTCAAAACCCCATATTTCCCACAGAGGAAAATATCTGACTAGTAAGAATCTTAAAACCTATGTATTGATATGTCTCCGTAAGGGAATCAAGTGTGTCTAGACTGGCATAAACATGGCAGCGAGAATCAGCTCAAACCCACTATAAAAAGGAATTTCAAAAACAAAACAAAAAAACTGGGATATTCTTTACAATTCCTTCAGGGTCTCTGATGAAACCTGGAATGACCCTATCTACAACGACAGCTGGATGTGGCATAAGGAGGGACACTTGGGACTGAGACGATTGGTGAGATTGGGTGAGCAAATGCAGACCCTTTAAAGCAATAATGCATGGCACCCATTCCATGGGTCCGAACTCTCCAGGTTGAAGGGAATATTACTACAGCTATAACATGTGCGGGAAACCTAGAGAACGGACACACTGTGAATACGAAAGGTTTCTAAAACTCAACGAATAGTCCCTCTCCTGGTGCTCCGGTTTGACTTTCCGTCTGCTTTACTATCAACCTCCCAACTTGGAGAGACAGACCCTTTAACCTCTTGGTTCGCACAGGTTGCCAATTTGGCAGAGGATGAAAGGGAAGAGGGAGAACCAATGAGAGAGTAGCTGTTAGGCATTTGGACGGGCACATATCACTGTAATTTCCCGGCAGGAAGAAGAATTAACCAAATTCTCAGCCACCCACCGGGGTCCAGTATAGGTCCTGAACCAAAATTTTGGACTTGCGGTCAGCTCACCAAAAACGAGTTGAAAAATGGAGCTCAGGGGCACAGCAATTCACAAACTGGCCGAGTAATAAAGGACAACTATCGTCCAAAAATCTGTTGAGGGAAGGCAACGAGGCGGACTTGAAAGCGAGGCAGAATAGCAGGAAACAGATTTCAAGAGGTACGTTGGAATCGCCTTTAAAGCACAGGAAGAGGGGCACAACTTCGACAATGATGCACTTGGCCAAAAAGGGCGTATGCGTTTTCTCCTGAATATATTCAGGAGAAAACGCATACGCCCTTTTTGGCCAAGCAAGCAAGCGGGCAATGCAAATCTGCACTACAAAGAAGTATCACTTCCCACCGGTCAAAAGGGACATCCACAAAATATGTAAGAACAAGAAAGGCAAGACAGGCCCTGGAGAACAGGGAGCCTTGTTATGCTGATGGGCGGGATGTAAATTGCCAACTGCCTCTCTGGAGGAGTGCATTCTGTTCCCTAAAACAAGTAAAGAACAGAGCTACAGAGCCAAGGGCACTACCAGTCTAGGGAATATACCTTGCGAAAACTGAAAATCAATAAGACAGAGCCACCCCAAAATTTAGGGCTGCACTGCATACAAGGACCTCAACTTGGATACACCTTAAGTATCCCAGAAAATATAAACATGGTTCAAAAAATTGTGGTACTTACGTACGATGGAATATCCCTCAGCCATGAAATCAATGTCATAAGACCAGTAGCAGCAAAATGGGTGGATTCAGGTACGATGATTCTAAGTGAAATAAGTCACACAGAAAAAGAAACTTATCATAAGATATCACTTATGAAGATCCTGTAAACATGGCTACACTTGAACTGAGTTAGGAAAGAGAACAGTGTCTCACATTTAGAAAACACTCTTATACCTGCTTAAGGGGGAAGGAGAGGTGGGGTGATGCATAAAACCAGAGTTTGATATAAGCACAGGTACCGTTCCAAAAACCAACTATGGAATAGACAAGATCTACACCGTCCTCAGCGAAAGGGACTCAAAACCCCATATTTCCCGCAGAGGAAAATATCTGACTAGTAAGAATCTTAAAACCTATGTATTGATATGTCTCCGTAAGGGAATCAAGTGTGTCTAGACTGGCATAAACATGGCAGCGAGAATCAGCTCAAACCCACTATAAAAAGGAATTTCAAAAACAAAACAAAAAAACTGGGAAATTCTTTACAATTCCATCAGGGTCTCTGATGAAAGCTGGAATGACCCTATCTACAATGACAGCTGGATGTGGCATAAGGAGGGACACTTGGGACTGAGACGATTGGTGAGATTGGGTGAGCAAATGCAGACCCTTTAAAGCAATAATGCATGGCACCCATTCCATGGGTCCGAACTCTCCAGGTTGAAGGGAATATTACTACAGCTATAACATGTGCGGGAAACCTAGGGAACGGACACACTGTGAATATGAAAGGTTTCTAAAACTCAACGAATAGTCCCTCTCCTGGTGCTCCGGTTTGACTTTCCGTCTGCTTTACTATCAACCTCCCAACTTGGAGAGACAGCCCCTTTAACCTCTTGGTTCGCACAGGTTGCCAATTTGGCAGAGGATGAAAGGGAAGAGGGAGAACCAATGAGAGAGTAGCTGTTAGGCATTTGGACGGGCACATATCACTGTAATTTCCCGGCAGGAAGAAGAATTAACCAAATTCTCAGCCACCCACCGGGAACCAGTATAGGTCCTGAACCAAAATTTTGGACTTGCGGTCAGCTCACAAAAAACGAGTTGAAAAATGGAGCTCAGGGGCACAGCAATTCACAAACTGGCCGAGTAATAAAGGACAACTATCGTCCAAAAATCTGTTGAGGGAAGGCAACGAGGCGGACTTGAAAGCGAGGCAGAATAGCAGGAAACAGATTTCAAGAGGTACGTTGGAATCGCCTTTAAAGCACAGGAAGAGGGGCACAACTTCGACAATGATGCACTTGGCCAAAAAGGGCGTATGCGTTTTCTCCTGAATATATTCAGGAGAAAACGCATACGCCCTTTTTGGCCAAGCAAGCAAGCGGGCAATGCAAATCTGCACTACAAAGAAGTATCACTTCCCACCGGTCAAAAGGGACATCCACAAAATGTGTAAGAACAAGAAAGGCAAGACAGGCCCTGGAGAACAGGGAGCCTTGTTATGCTGATGGGCGGGATGTAAATTGCCAACTGCCTCTCTGGAGGAGTGCATTCTGTTCCCTAAAACAAGTAAAGAACAGAGCTACAGAGCCAAGGGCACTACCAGTCTAGGGAATATACCTTGGGAAAACTGAAAATCAATAAGACAGAGCCACCCCAAAATTTAGGGCTGCACTGCATACAAGGACCTCAACTTGGATACACCTTAAGTATCCCAGAAAATATAAACATGGTTCAAAAAATTGTGGTACTTACGTACGATGGAATATCCCTCAGCCATGAAATCAATGTCATAAGACCAGTAGCAGCAAAATGGGTGGATTCAGGTACGATGATTCTAAGTGAAATAAGTCACACAGAAAAAGAAACTTATCATAAGATATCACTTATGAAGATCCTGTAAACATGGCTACACTTGAACTGAGTTAGGAAAGAGAACAGTGTCTCACATTTAGAAAACACTCTTATACCTGCTTAAGGGGGAAGGAGAGGTGGGGTGATGCATAAAACCAGAGTTTGATATAAGCACAGGTACCGTTCCAAAAACCAACTATGGAATAGACAAGACCTACACCGTCCTCAGTGAAAGGGACTCAAAACCCCATATTTCCCGCAGAGGAAAGTATCTGACTAGTAAGAATCTTAAAACCTATGTATTGATATGTCTCCGTAAGGGAATCAAGTGTGTCTAGACTGGCATAAACATGGCAGCGAGAATCAGCTCAAACCCACTATAAAAAGGAATTTCAAAAACAAAACAAAAAAACTGGGAAATTCTTTACAATTCCTTCAGGGTCTCTGATGAAAGCTGGAATGACCCTATCTACAATGACAGCTGGATGTGGCATAAGGAGGGACACTTGGGACTGAGACGATTGGTGAGATTGGGTGAGCAAATGCAGACCCTTTAAAGCAATAATGCATGGCACCCATTCCATGGGTCCGAACTCTCCAGGTTGAAGGGAATATTACTACAGCTATAACATGTGCGGGAAACCTTGAGAACGGACACACTGTGAATATGAAAGGTTTCTAAAACTCAACGAATAGTCCCTCTCCTGGTGCTCCGGTTTGACTTTCCGTCTGCTTTACTATCAACCTCCCAACTTGGAGAGACAGCCCCTTTAACCTCTTGGTTCGCACAGGTTGCCAATTTGGCAGAGGATGAAAGGGAAGAGGGAGAACCAATGAGAGAGTAGCTGTTAGGCATTTGGACGGGCACATATCAATGTAATTTCCCGGCAGGAAGAAGAATTAACCAAATTCTCAGCCACCCACCAGGAACCAGTATAGGTCCTGAACCAAAATTTTGGACTTGCGGTCAGCACTCCAAAAACGAGTTGAAAAATGGAGCTCAGGGACACAGCAATTCACAAACTGGCTGAGTAATAAAGGACAACTATCGTCCAAAAATCTGTTGAGGGAAGGCAACGAGGCGGACTTGAAAGCGAGGCAGAATAGCAGGAAACAGATTTCAAGAGGTACGTTGGAATCGCCTTTAAAGCACAGGAAGAGGGGCACAACTTCGACAATGATGCACTTGGCCAAAAAGGGCGTATGCGTTTTCTCCTGAATATATTCAGGAGAAAACGCATACGCCCTTTTTGGCCAAGCAAGCAAGCGGGCAATGCAAATCTGCACTACAAAGAAGTATCACTTCCCACCGGTCAAAAGGGACATCCACAAAATGTGTAAGAACAAGAAAGGCAAGACAGGCCCTGGAGAACAGGGAGCCTTGTTATGCTGATGGGCGGGATGTAAATTGCCAACTGCCTCTCTGGAGGAGTGCATTCTGTTCCCTAAAACAAGTAAAGAACAGAGCTACAGAGCCAAGGGCACTACCAGTCTAGGGAATATACCTTGGGAAAACTGAAAATCAATAAGACAGAGCCACCCCAAAATTTAGGGCTGCACTGCATACAAGGACCTCAACTTGGATACACCTTAAGTATCCCAGAAAATATAAACATGGTTCAAAAAATTGTGGTACTTACGTACGATGGAATATCCCTCAGCCATGAAATCAATGTCATAAGACCAGTAGCAGCAAAATGGGTGGATTCAGGTACGATGATTCTAAGTGAAATAAGTCACACAGAAAAAGAAACTTATCATAAGATATCACTTATGAAGATCCTGTAAACATGGCTACACTTGAACTGAGTTAGGAAAGAGAACAGTGTCTCACATTTAGAAAACACTCTTATACCTGCTTAAGGGGAAGGAGAGGTGGGGTGATGCATAAAACCAGAGTTTGATATAAGCACAGGTACCGTTCCAAAAACCAACTATGGAATAGACAAGACCTACACCTTCCTCAGTGAAAGGGACTCAAAACCCCATATTTCCCGCAGAGGAAAATATCTGACTAGTAAGAATCTTAAAACCTATGTATTGATATGTCTCCGTAAGGGAATCAAGTGTGTCTAGACTGGCATAAACATGGCAGTGAGAATCAGCTCAAACACACTATAAAAAGGAATTTCAAAAACAAAACAAAAAAACTGGGAAATTCTTTACAATTCCTTCAGGGTCTCTGATGAAAGCTGGAATGACCCTATCTACAACGACAGCTGGATGTGGCATAAGGAGGGACACTTGGGACTGAGACGATTGGTGAGATTGGGTGAGCAAATGCAGACCCTTTAAAGCAATAATGCATGGCACCCATTCCATGGGTCCGAACTCTCCAGGTTGAAGGGAATATTACTACAGCTATAACATGTGCGGGAAACCTAGAGAACGGACACACTGTGAATACGAAAGGTTTCTAAAACTCAACGAATAGTCCCTCTCCTGGTGCTCCGGTTTGACTTTCCGTCTGCTTTACTATCAACCTCCCAACTTGGAGAGGCAGCCCCTTTAACCTCGTGGTTCGCACAGGTTGCCAATTTGGCAGAGGATGAAAGGGAAGAGGGAGAACCAATGAGAGAGTAGCTGTTAGGCATTTGGACGGGCACATATCACTGTAATTTCCCGGCAGGAAGAAGAATTAACCAAATTCTCAGCCACCCACCGGGAACCAGTATAGGTCCTGAACCAAAATTTTGGACTTGCGGTCAGCTCACCAAAAACGAGTTGAAAAATGGAGCTCAGGGGCACAGCAATTCACAAACTGGCCGAGTAATAAAGGACAACTATCGTCCAAAAATCTGTTGAGGGAAGGCAACGAGGCGGACTTGAAAGCGAGGCAGAATAGCAGGAAACAGATTTCAAGAGGTACGTTGGAATCGCCTTTAAAGCACAGGAAGAGGGGCACAACTTCGACAATGATGCACTTGGCCCAAAAGGGCGTATGCGTTTTCTCCTGAATATATTCAGGAGAAAACGCATACGCCCTTTTTGGCCAAGCAAGCAAGCGGGCAATGCAAATCTGCACTACAAAGAAGTATCACTTCCCACCGGTCAAAAGGGACATCCACAAAATGTGTAAGAACAAGAAAGGCAAGAGAGGCCCTGGAGAACAGGGAGCCTTGTTATGCTGATGGGCGGGATGTAAATTGCCAACTGCCTCTCTGGAGGAGTGCATTCTGTTCCCTAAAACAAGTAAAGAACAGAGCTACAGAGCCAAGGGCACTACCAGTCTAGGGAATATACCTTGGGAAAACTGAAAATCAATAAGACAGAGCCACCCCAAAATTTAGGGCTGCACTGCATACAAGGACCTCAACTTGGATACACCTTAAGTATCCCAGAAAATATAAACATGGTTCAAAAAATTGTGGTACTTACGTACGATGGAATATCCCTCAGCCATGAAATCAATGTCATAAGACCAGTAGCAGCAAAATGGGTGGATTCAGGTACGATGATTCTAAGTGAAATAAGTCACACAGAAAAAGAAACTTATCATAAGATATCACTTATGAAGATCCTGTAAACATGGCTACACTTGAACTGAGTTAGGAAAGAGAACAGTGTCTCACATTTAGAAAACACTCTTATACCTGCTTAAGGGGGAAGGAGAGGTGGGGTGATGCATAAAACCAGAGTTTGATATAAGCACAGGTACCGTTCCAAAAGCCAACTATGGAATAGACAAGACCTACACCTTCCTCAGTGAAAGGGACTCAAAACCCCATATTTCCCGCAGAGGAAAATATCTGACTAGTAAGAATCTTAAAACCTATGTATTGATATGTCTCCGTAAGGGAATCAAGTGTGTCTAGACTGGCATAAACATGGCAGCGAGAATCAGCTCAAACCCACTATAAAAAGGAATTTCAAAAACAAAACAAAAAAACTGGGAAATTCTTTACAATTCCTTCAGGGTCTCTGATGAAAGCTGGAATGACCCTATCTACAACGACAGCTGGATGTGGCATAAGGAGGGACACTTGGGACTGAGACGATTGGTGAGATTGGGTGAGCAAATGCAGACCCTTTAAAGCAATAATGCATGGCACCCATTCCATGGGTCCGAACTCTCCAGGTTGAAGGGAATATTACTACAGCTATAACATGTGCGGGAAACCTAGAGAACGGACACACTGTGAATACGAAAGGTTTCTAAAACTCAACGAATAGTCCCTCTCCTGGTGCTCCGGTTTGACTTTCCGTCTGCTTTACTATCAACCTCCCAACTTGGAGAGACAGACCCTTTAACCTCTTGGTTCGCACAGGTTGCCAATTTGGCAGAGGATGAAAGGGAAGAGGGAGAACCAATGAGAGAGTAGCTGTTAGGCATTTGGATGGGCACATATCACTGTAATTTCCCGGCAGGAAGAAGAATTAACCAAATTCTCAGCCACCCACCAGGAACCAGTATAGGTCCTGAACCAAAATTTTGGACTTGCGGTCAGCTCACCAAAAACGAGTTGAAAAATGGAGCTCAGGGGCACAGCAATTCACAAACTGGCCGAGTAATAAAGGACACCTATCGTCCAAAAATCTGTTGAGGGAAGGCAACGAGGCGGACTTGAAAGCGAGGCAGAATAGCTGGAAACAGATTTCAAGAGGTACGTTGGAATCGCCTTTAAAGCACAGGAAGAGGGGCACAACTTCGACAATGATGCACTTGGCCCAAAAGGGCGTATGCGTTTTCTCCTGAATATATTCAGGAGAAAACGCATACGCCCTTTTTGGCCAAGCAAGCAAGCGGGCAATGCAAATCTGCACTACAAAGAAGTATCACTTCCCACCGGTCAAAAGGGACATCCACAAAATGTGTAAGAACAAGAAAGGCAAGACAGGCCCTGGAGAACAGGGAGCCTTGTTATGCTGATGGGCGGGATGTAAATTGCCAACTGCCTCTCTGGAGGAGTGCATTCTGTTCCCTAAAACAAGTAAAGAACAGAGCTACAGAGCCAAGGGCACTACCAGTCTAGGGAATATACCTTGGGAAAACTGAAAATCAATAAGACAGAGCCACCCCAAAATGTAGGGCTGCAATGCATACAAGGACCTCAACTTGGATACACCTTAAGTATCCCAGAAAATATAAACATGGTTCAAAAAATTGTGGTACTTACGTACGATAGAATATCCCTCAGCCATGAAATCAATGTCATAAGACCAGTAGCAGCAAAATGGGTGGATTCAGGTACGATGATTCTAAGTGAAATAAGTCACACAGAAAAAGAAACTTATCATAAGATATCACTTATGAAGATCCTGTAAACATGGCTACACTTGAACTGAGTTAGGAAAGAGAACAGTGTCTCACATTTAGAAAACACTCTTATACCTGCTTAAGGGGGAAGGAGAGGTGGGGTGATGCATAAAACCAGAGTTTGATATAAGCACAGGTACCGTTCCAAAAACCAACTATGGAATAGACAAGACCTACACCGTCCTCAGTGAAAGGGACTCAAAACCCCATATTTCCCGCAGAGGAAAATATCTGACTAGTAAGAATCTTAAAACCTATGTATTGATATGTCTGCGTAAGGGAATCAAGTGTGTCTAGACTGGCATAAACATGGCAGCGAGAATCAGCTCAAACCCACTATAAAAAGGAATTTCAAAAACAAAACAAAAAAACTGGGAAATTCTTTACAATTCCTTCAGGGTCTCTGATGAAACCTGGAATGACCCTATCTACAACGACAGCTGGATGTGGCATAAGGAGGGACACTTGGGACTGAGACGATTGGTGAGATTGGGTGAGCAAATGCAGACCCTTTAAAGCAATAATGCATGGCACCCATTCCATGGGTCCGAACTCTCCAGGTTGAAGGGAATATTACTACAGCTATAACATGTGCGGGAAACCTAGAGAACGGACACACTGTGAATACGAAAGGTTTCTAAAACTCAACGAATAGTCCCTCTCCTGGTGCTCCGGTTTGACTTTCCGTCTGCTTTACTATCAACCTCCCAACTTGGAGAGACAGCCCCTTTAACCTCTTGGTTGGCACACGTTGCCAATTTGGCAGAGGATGAAAGGGAAGAGGGAGAACCAATGAGAGAGTAGCTGTTAGGCATTTGGACGGGCACATATCACTGTAATTTCCCGGCAGGAAGAAGAATTAACCAAATTCTCAGCCACCCACCGGGGTCCAGTATAGGTCCTGAACCAAAATTTTGGACTTGCGGTCAGCTCACCAAAAACGAGTTGAAAAATGGAGCTCAGGGGCACAGCAATTCACAAACTGGCCGAGTAATAAAGGACAACTATCGTCCAAAAATCTGTTGAGGGAAGGCAACGAGGCGGACTTGAAAGCGAGGCAGAATAGCAGGAAACAGATTTCAAGAGGTACGTTGGAATCGCCTTTAAAGCACAGGAAGAGGGGCACAACTTCGACAATGATGCACTTGCCCAAAAAGGGCGTATGCGTTTTCTCCTGAATATATTCAGGAGAAAACGCATACGCCCTTTTTGGCCAAGCAAGCAAGCGGGCAATGCAAATCTGCACTACAAAGAAGTATCACTTCCCACCGGTCAAAAGGGACATCCACAAAATATGTAAGAACAAGAAAGGCAAGACAGGCCCTGGAGAACAGGGAGCCTTGTTATGCTGATGGGCGGGATGTAAATTGCCAACTGCCTCTCTGGAGGAGTGCATTCTGTTCCCTAAAACAAGTAAAGAACAGAGCTACAGAGCCAAGGGCACTACCAGTCTAGGGAATATACCTTGCGAAAACTGAAAATCAATAAGACAGAGCCACCCCAAAATTTAGGGCTGCACTGCATACAAGGACCTCAACTTGGATACACCTTAAGTATCCCAGAAAATATAAACATGGTTCAAAAAATTGTGGTACTTACGTACGATGGAATATCCCTCAGCCATGAAATCAATGTCATAAGACCAGTAGCAGCAAAATGGGTGGATTCAGGTACGATGATTCTAAGTGAAATAAGTCACAGAGAAAAAGAAACTTATCATAAGATATCACTTATGAAGATCCTGTAAACATGGCTACACTTGAACTGAGTTAGGAAAGAGAACAGTGTCTCACATTTAGAAAACACCCTTATACCTGCTTAAGGGGGAAGGAGAGGTGGGGTGATGCATAAAACCAGAGTTTGATATAAGCACAGGTACCGTTCCAAAAACCAACTATGGAATAGACAAGACCTACACCGTCCTCAGCGAAAGGGACTCAAAACCCCATATTTCCCGCAGAGGAAAATATCTGACTAGTAAGAATCTTAAAACCTATGTATTGATATGTCTCCGTAAGGGAATCAAGTGTGTCTAGACTGGCATAAACATGGCAGCGAGAATCAGCTCAAACCCACTATAAAAAGGAATTTCAAAAACAAAACAAAAAAACTGGGAAATTCTTTACAATTCCATCAGGGTCTCTGATGAAAGCTGGAATGACCCTATCTACAATGACAGCTGGATGTGGCATAAGGAGGGACACTTGGGACTGAGACGATTGGTGAGATTGGGTGAGCAAATGCAGACCCTTTAAAGCAATAATGCATGGCACCCATTCCATGGGTCCGAACTCTCCAGGTTGAAGGGAATATTACTACAGCTATAACATGTGCGGGAAACCTAGGGAACGGACACACTGTGAATACGAAAGGTTTCTAAAACTCAACGAATAGTCCCTCTCCTGGTGCTCCGGTTTGACTTTCCGTCTGCTTTACTATCAACCTCCCAACTTGGAGAGACAGCCCCTTTAACCTCTTGGTTCGCACAGGTTGCCAATTTGGCAGAGGATGAAAGGGAAGAGGGAGAACCAATGAGAGAGTAGCTGTTAGGCATTTGGACGGGCACATATCACTGTAATTTCCCGGCAGGAAGAAGAATTAACCAAATTCTCAGTCACCCACCGGGAACCAGTATAGGTCCTGAACCAAAATTTTGGACTTGCGGTCAGCTCACAAAAAACGAGTTGAAAAATGGAGCTCAGGGGCACAGCAATTCACAAACTGGCCGAGTAATAAAGGACAACTATCGTCCAAAAATCTGTTGAGGGAAGGCAACGAGGCGGACTTGAAAGCGAGGCAGAATAGCAGGAAACAGATTTCAAGAGGTACGTTGGAATCGCCTTTAAAGCACAGGAAGAGGGGCACAACTTCGACAATGATGCACTTGGCCAAAAAGGGCGTATGCGTTTTCTCCTGAATATATTCAGGAGAAAACGCATACGCCCTTTTTGGCCAAGCAAGCAAGCGGGCAATGCAAATCTGCACTACAAAGAAGTATCACTTCCCACCGGTCAAAAGGGACATCCACAAAATGTGTAAGAACAAGAAAGGCAAGACAGGCCCTGGAGAACAGGGAGCCTTGTTATGCTGATGGGCGGGATGTAAATTGCCAACTGCCTCTCTGGAGGAGTGCATTCTGTTCCCTAAAACAAGTAAAGAACAGAGCTACAGAGCCAAGGGCACTACCAGTCTAGGGAATATACCTTGCGAAAAATGAAAATCAATAAGACAGAGCCACCCCAAAATTTAGGGCTGCACTGCATACAAGGACCTCAACTTGGATACACCTTAAGTATCCCAGAAAATATAAACATGGTTCAAAAAATTGTGGTACTTACGTACGATGGAATATCCCTCAGCCATGAAATCAATGTCATAAGACCAGTAGCAGCAAAATGGGTGGATTCAGGTACGATGATTCTAAGTGAAATAAGTCACACAGAAAAAGAAACTTATCATAAGATATCACTTATGAAGATCCTGTAAACATGGCTACACTTGAACTGAGTTAGGAAAGAGAACAGTGTCTCACATTTAGAAAACACTCTTATACCTGCTTAAGGGGGAAGGAGAGGTGGGGTGATGCATAAAACCAGAGTTTGATATAAGCACAGGTACCGTTCCAAAAACCAACTATGGAATAGACAAGACCTACACCGTCCTCAGCGAAAGGGACTCAAAACCCCATATTTCCCGCAGAGGAAAATATCTGACTAGTAAGAATCTTAAAACCTATGTATTGATATGTCTCCGTAAGGGAATCAAGTGTGTCTAGACTGGCATAAACATGGCAGCGAGAATCAGCTCAAACCCACTATAAAAAGGAATTTCAAAAACAAAACAAAAAAACTGGGAAATTCTTTACAATTCCATCAGGGTCTCTGATGAAAGCTGGAATGACCCTATCTACAATGACAGCTGGATGTGGCATAAGGAGGGACACTTGGGACTGAGACGATTGGTGAGATTGGGTGAGCAAATGCAGACCCTTTAAAGCAATAATGCATGGCACCCATTCCATGGGTCCGAACTCTCCAGGTTGAAGGGAATATTACTACAGCTATAACATGTGCGGGAAACCTAGGGAACGGACACACTGTGAATACGAAAGGTTTCTAAAACTCAACGAATAGTCCCTCTCCTGGTGCTCCGGTTTGACTTTCCGTCTGCTTTACTATCAACCTCCCAACTTGGAGAGACAGCCCCTTTAACCTCTTGGTTCGCACAGGTTGCCAATTTGGCAGAGGATGAAAGGGAAGAGGGAGAACCAATGAGAGAGTAGCTGTTAGGCATTTGGACGGGCACATATCACTGTAATTTCCCGGCAGGAAGAAGAATTAACCAAATTCTCAGCCACCCACCGGGAACCAGTATAGGTCCTGAACCAAAATTTTGGACTTGCGGTCAGCTCACAAAAAACGAGTTGAAAAATGGAGCTCAGGGGCACAGCAATTCACAAACTGGCCGAGTAATAAAGGACAACTATCGTCCAAAAATCTGTTGAGGGAAGGCAACGAGGCGGACTTGAAAGCGAGGCAGAATAGCAGGAAACAGATTTCAAGAGGTACGTTGGAATCGCCTTTAAAGCACAGGAAGAGGGGCACAACTTCGACAATGATGCACTTGGCCAAAAAGGGCGTATGCGTTTTCTCCTGAATATATTCAGGAGAAAACGCATACGCCCTTTTTGGCCAAGCAAGCAAGCGGGCAATGCAAATCTGCACTACAAAGAAGTATCACTTCCCACCGGTCAAAAGGGACATCCACAAAATGTGTAAGAACAAGAAAGGCAAGACAGGCCCTGGAGAACAGGGAGCCTTGTTATGCTGATGGGCGGGATGTAAATTGCCAACTGCCTCTCTGGAGGAGTGCATTCTGTTCCCTAAAACAAGTAAAGAACAGAGCTACAGAGCCAAGGGCACTACCAGTCTAGGGAATATACCTTGGGAAAACTGAAAATCAATAAGACAGAGCCACCCCAAAATTTAGGGCTGCACTGCATACAAGGACCTGAACTTGGATACACCTTAAGTATCCCAGAAAATATAAACATGGTTCAAAAAATTGTGGTACTTACGTACGATGGAATATCCCTCAGCCATGAAATCAATGTCATAAGACCAGTAGCAGCAAAATGGGTGGATTCAGGTACGATGATTCTAAGTGAAATAAGTCACACAGAAAAAGAAACTTATCATAAGATATCACTTATGAAGATCCTGTAAACATGGCTACACTTGAACTGAGTTAGGAAAGAGAACAGTGTCTCACATTTAGAAAACACTCTTATACCTGCTTAAGGGGGAAGGAGAGGTGGGGTGATGCATAAAACCAGAGTTTGATATAAGCACAGGTACCGTTCCAAAAACCAACTATGGAATAGACAAGACCTACACCGTCCTCAGTGAAAGGGACTCAAAACCCCATATTTCCCGCAGAGGAAAGTATCTGACTAGTAAGAATCTTAAAACCTATGTATTGATATGTCTCCGTAAGGGAATCAAGTGTGTCTAGACTGGCATAAACATGGCAGCGAGAATCAGCTCAAACCCACTATAAAAAGGAATTTCAAAAACAAAACAAAAAAACTGGGAAATTCTTTACAATTCCTTCAGGGTCTCTGATGAAAGCTGGAATGACCCTATCTACAATGACAGCTGGATGTGGCATAAGGAGGGACACTTGGGACTGAGACGATTGGTGAGATTGGGTGAGCAAATGCAGACCCTTTAAAGCAATAATGCATGGCACCCATTCCATGGGTCCGAACTCTCCAGGTTGAAGGGAATATTACTACAGCTATAACATGTGCGGGAAACCTTGAGAACGGACACACTGTGAATATGAAAGGTTTCTAAAACTCAACGAATAGTCCCTCTCCTGGTGCTCCGGTTTGACTTTCCGTCTGCTTTACTATCAACCTCCCAACTTGGAGAGACAGCCCCTTTAACCTCTTGGTTCGCACAGGTTGCCAATTTGGCAGAGGATGAAAGGGAAGAGGGAGAACCAATGAGAGAGTAGCTGTTAGGCATTTGGACGGGCACATATCAATGTAATTTCCCGGCAGGAAGAAGAATTAACCAAATTCTCAGCCACCCACCAGGAACCAGTATAGGTCCTGAACCAAAATTTTGGACTTGCGGTCAGCACTCCAAAAACGAGTTGAAAAATGGAGCTCAGGGACACAGCAATTCACAAACTGGCCGAGTAATAAAGGACAACTATCGTCCAAAAATCTGTTGAGGGAAGGCAACGAGGCGGACTTGAAAGCGAGGCAGAATAGCAGGAAACAGATTTCAAGAGGTACGTTGGAATCGCCTTTAAAGCACAGGAAGAGGGGCACAACTTCGACAATGATGCACTTGGCCAAAAAGGGCGTATGCGTTTTCTCCTGAATATATTCAGGAGAAAACGCATACGCCCTTTTTGGCCAAGCAAGCAAGCGGGCAATGCAAATCTGCACTACAAAGAAGTATCACTTCCCACCGGTCAAAAGGGACATCCACAAAATGTGTAAGAACAAGAAAGGCAAGACAGGCCCTGGAGAACAGGGAGCCTTGTTATGCTGATGGGCGGGATGTAAATTGCCAACTGCCTCTCTGGAGGAGTGCATTCTGTTCCCTAAAACAAGTAAAGAACAGAGCTACAGAGCCAAGGGCACTACCAGTCTAGGGAATATACCTTGGGAAAACTGAAAATCAATAAGACAGAGCCACCCCAAAATTTAGGGCTGCACTGCATACAAGGACCTCAACTTGGATACACCTTAAGTATCCCAGAAAATATAAACATGGTTCAAAAAATTGTGGTACTTACGTACGATGGAATATCCCTCAGCCATGAAATCAATGTCATAAGACCAGTAGCAGCAAAATGGGTGGATTCAGGTACGATGATTCTAAGTGAAATAAGTCACACAGAAAAAGAAACTTATCATAAGATATCACTTATGAAGATCCTGTAAACATGGCTACACTTGAACTGAGTTAGGAAAGAGAACAGTGTCTCACATTTAGAAAACACTCTTATACCTGCTTAAGGGGAAGGAGAGGTGGGGTGATGCATAAAACCAGAGTTTGATATAAGCACAGGTACCGTTCCAAAAACCAACTATGGAATAGACAAGACCTACACCTTCCTCAGTGAAAGGGACTCAAAACCCCATATTTCCCGCAGAGGAAAATATCTGACTAGTAAGAATCTTAAAACCTATGTATTGATATGTCTCCGTAAGGGAATCAAGTGTGTCTAGACTGGCATAAACATGGCAGTGAGAATCAGCTCAAACACACTATAAAAAGGAATTTCAAAAACAAAACAAAAAAACTGGAAAATTCTTTACAATTCCTTCAGGGTCTCTGATGAAAGCTGGAATGACCCTATCTACAACGACAGCTGGATGTGGCATAAGGAGGGACACTTGGGACTGAGACGATTGGTGAGATTGGGTGAGCAAATGCAGACCCTTTAAAGCAATAATGCATGGCACCCATTCCATGGGTCCGAACTCTCCAGGTTGAAGGGAATATTACTACAGCTATAACATGTGCGGGAAACCTAGAGAACGGACACACTGTGAATACGAAAGGTTTCTAAAACTCAACGAATAGTCCCTCTCCTGGTGCTCCGGTTTGACTTTCCGTCTGCTTTACTATCAACCTCCCAACTTGGAGAGACAGCCCCTTTAACCTCTTGGTTCGCACAGGTTGCCAATTTGGCAGAGGATGAAAGGGAAGAGGGAGAACCAATGAGAGAGTAGCTGTTAGGCATTTGGACGGGCACATATCACTGTAATTTCCCGGCAGGAAGAAGAATTAACCAAATTCTCAGCCACCCACCGGGAACCAGTATAGGTCCTGAACCAAAATTTTGGACTTGCGGTCAGCTCACCAAAAACGAGTTGAAAAATGGAGCTCAGGGGCACAGCAATTCACAAACTGGCCGAGTAATAAAGGACAACTATCGTCCAAAAATCTGTTGAGGGAAGGCAACGAGGCGGACTTGAAAGCGAGGCAGAATAGCAGGAAACAGATTTCAAGAGGTACGTTGGAATCGCCTTTAAAGCACAGGAAGAGGGGCACAACTTCGACAATGATGCACTTGGCCCAAAAGGGCGTATGCGTTTTCTCCTGAATATATTCAGGAGAAAACGCATACGCCCTTTTTGGCCAAGCAAGCAAGCGGGCAATGCAAATCTGCACTACAAAGAAGTATCACTTCCCACCGGTCAAAAGGGACATCCACAAAATGTGTAAGAACAAGAAAGGCAAGAGAGGCCCTGGAGAACAGGGAGCCTTGTTATGCTGATGGGCGGGATGTAAATTGCCAACTGCCTCTCTGGAGGAGTGCATTCTGTTCCCTAAAACAAGTAAAGAACAGAGCTACAGAGCCAAGGGCACTACGAGTCTAGGGAATATACCTTGGGAAAACTGAAAATCAATAAGACAGAGCCACCCCAAAATTTAGGGCTGCACTGCATACAAGGACCTCAACTTGGATACACCTTAAGTATCCCAGAAAATATAAACATGGTTCAAAAAATTGTGGTACTTACGTACGATGGAATATCCCTCAGCCATGAAATCAATGTCATAAGACCAGTAGCAGCAAAATGGGTGGATTCAGGTACGATGATTCTAAGTGAAATAAGTCACACAGAAAAAGAAACTTATCATAAGATATCACTTATGAAGATCCTGTAAACATGGCTACACTTGAACTGAGTTAGGAAAGAGAACAGTGTCTCACATTTAGAAAACACTCTTATACCTGCTTAAGGGGGAAGGAGAGGTGGGGTGATGCATAAAACCAGAGTTTGATATAAGCACAGGTACCGTTCCAAAAACCAACTATGGAATAGACAAGACCTACACCTTCCTCAGTGAAAGGGACTCAAAACCCCATATTTCCCGCAGAGGAAAATATCTGACTAGTAAGAATCTTAAAACCTATGTATTGATATGTCTCCGTAAGGGAATCAAGTGTGTCTAGACTGGCATAAACATGGCAGCGAGAATCAGCTCAAACCCACTATAAAAAGGAATTTCAAAAACAAAACAAAAAAACTGGGAAATTCTTTACAATTCCTTCAGGGTCTCTGATGAAAGCTGGAATGACCCTATCTACAACGACAGCTGGATGTGGCATAAGGAGGGACACTTGGGACTGAGACGATTGGTGAGATTGGGTGAGCAAATGCAGACCCTTTAAAGCAATAATGCATGGCACCCATTCCATGGGTCCGAACTCTCCAGGTTGAAGGGAATATTACTACAGCTATAACATGTGCGGGAAACCTAGAGAACGGACACACTGTGAATACGAAAGGTTTCTAAAACTCAACGAATAGTCCCTCTCCTGGTGCTCCGGTTTGACTTTCCGTCTGCTTTACTATCAACCTCCCAACTTGGAGAGACAGCCCCTTTAACCTCTTGGTTCGCACAGGTTGCCAATTTGGCAGAGGATGAAAGGGAAGAGGGAGAACCAATGAGAGAGTAGCTGTTAGGCATTTGGATGGGCACATATCACTGTAATTTCCCGGCAGGAAGAAGAATTAACCAAATTCTCAGCCACCCACCAGGAACCAGTATAGGTCCTGAACCAAAATTTTGGACTTGCGGTCAGCTCACCAAAAACGAGTTGAAAAATGGAGCTCAGGGGCACAGCAATTCACAAACTGGCCGAGTAATAAAGGACACCTATCGTCCAAAAATCTGTTGAGGGAAGGCAACGAGGTGGACTTGAAAGCGAGGCAGAATAGCTGGAAACAGATTTCAAGAGGTACGTTGGAATCGCCTTTAAAGCACAGGAAGAGGGGCACAACTTCGACAATGATGCACTTGGCCAAAAAGGGCGTATGCGTTTTCTCCTGAATATATTCAGGAGAAAACGCATACGCCCTTTTTGGCCAAGCAAGCAAGCGGGCAATGCAAATCTGCACTACAAAGAAGTATCACTTCCCACCGGTCAAAAGGGACATCCACAAAATGTGTAAGAACAAGAAAGGCAAGACAGGCCCTGGAGAACAGGGAGCCTTGTTATGCTGATGGGCGGGATGTAAATTGCCAACTGCCTCTCTGGAGGAGTGCATTCTGTTCCCTAAAACAAGTAAAGAACAGAGCTACAGAGCCAAGGGCACTACCAGTCTAGGGAATATACCTTGGGAAAACTGAAAATCAATAAGACAGAGCCACCCCAAAATGTAGGGCTGCAATGCATACAAGGACCTCAACTTGGATACACCTTAAGTATCCCAGAAAATATAAACATGGTTCAAAAAATTGTGGTACTTACGTACGATAGAATATCCCTCAGCCATGAAATCAATGTCATAAGACCAGTAGCAGCAAAATGGGTGGATTCAGGTACAATGATTCTAAGTGAAATAAGTCACACAGAAAAAGAAACTTATCATAAGATATCACTTATGAAGATCCTGTAAACATGGCTACACTTGAACTGAGTTAGGAAAGAGAACAGTGTCTCACATTTAGAAAACACTCTTATACCTGCTTAAGGGGGAAGGAGAGGTGGGGTGATGCATAAAACCAGAGTTTGATATAAGCACAGGTACCGTTCCAAAAACCAACTATGGAATAGACAAGACCTACACCGTCCTCAGTGAAAGGGACTCAAAACCCCATATTTCCCGCAGAGGAAAATATCTGACTAGTAAGAATCTTAAAACCTATGTATTGATATGTCTGCGTAAGGGAATCAAGTGTGTCTAGACTGGCATAAACATGGCAGCGAGAATCAGCTCAAACCCACTATAAAAAGGAATTTCAAAAACAAAACAAAAAAACTGGGAAATTCTTTACAATTCCTTCAGGGTCTCTGATGAAAGCTGGAATGACCCTCTCTACAACGACAGCTGGATGTGGCATAAGGAGGGACACTTGGGACTGAGACGATTGGTGAGATTGGGTGAGCAAATGCAGACCCTTTAAAGCAATAATGCATGGCACCCATTCCATGGGTCCGAACTCTCCAGGTTGAAGGGAATATTACTACAGCTATAACATGTGCGGGAAACCTAGAGAACGGACACACTGTGAATACGAAAGGTTTCTAAAACTCAACGAATAGTCCCTCTCCTGGTGCTCCGGTTTGACTTTCCGTCTGCTTTACTATCAACCTCCCAACTTGGAGAGACAGCCCCTTTAACCTCTTGGTTCGCACAGGTTGCCAATTTGGCAGAGGATGAAAGGGAAGAGGGAGAACCAATGAGAGAGTAGCTGTTAGGCATTTGGACGGGCACATATCACTGTAATTTCCCGGCAGGAAGAAGAATTAACCAAATTCTCAGCCACCCACCAGGAACCAGTATAGGTCCTGAACCAAAATTTTGGACTTGCGGTCAGCTCACAAAAAACGATTTTAAAAATGGGGCTCAGGGGCACAGCAATTCACAAACTGGCCGAGTAATAAAGGACAACTATCGTCCAAAAATCTGTTGAGGGAAGGCAACGAGGCGGACTTAAAAGTGAGTCAGAATAGCAGGAAACAGATTTCAAGAGGTACGTTGGAATCGCCTTTAAAGCACAGGAAGAGGGGCACAACTTCGACAATGACGCACTTGGCCAAAAAGGGCGTATGTGTTTTCTCCTGAATATATTCAGGAGAAAACGCATACGCCCTTTTTGGCCAAGCAAGCAAGCGGGCAATGCAAATCTGCACTACAAAGAATTATCACTTCCCACCGGTCAAAAGGGACATCCACAAAATGTGTAAGAACAAGAAAGGCAAGACAGGCCCTGGAGAACAGGGAGCCTTGTTATGCTGATGGGCGGGATGTAAATTGCCAACTGCCTCTCTGGAGGAGTGCATTCTGTTCCCTAAAACAAGTAAAGAACAGAGCTACAGAGCCAAGGGCACTACCAGTCTAGGGAATATACCTTGGGAAAACTGAAAATCAATAAGACAGAGCCACCCCAAAATTTAGGGCTGCACTGCATACAAGGACCTCAACTTGGATACACCTTAAGTATCCCAGAAAATATAAACATGGTTCAAAAAATTGTGGTACTTACGGACGATAGAATATCGCTCAGCCATGAAATCAATGTCATAAGACCAGTAGCAGCAAAATGGGTGGATTCAGGTACGATGATTCTAAGTGAAATAAGTCACACAGAAAAAGAAACTTATCATAAGATATCACTTATGAAGATCCTGTAAACATGGCTACACTTGAACTGAGTTAGGAAAGAGAACAGTGTCTCACATTTAGAAAACACTCTTATACCTGCTTAAGGGGGAAGGAGAGGTGGGGTGATGCATAAAAACAGAGTTTGATATAAGCACAGGTACCGCTTCAAAAACCAACTATGGAATAGTCAAGACCTACACCGTCCTCAGTGAAAGGGACTCAAAACCCCATATTTCCCGCAGAGGAAAATATCTGACTAGTAAGAATCTTAAAACCTATGTATTGATATGTCTCCGTAAGGGAATCAAGTGTGTCTAGACTGGCATAAACATGGCAGCGAGAATCAGCTCAAACCCACTATAAAAAGGAATTTCAAAAACAAAACAAAAAAACTGGGAAATTCTTTACAATTCCTTCAGGGTCTCTGATGAAAGCTGGAATGACCCTATCTACAATGACAGCTGGATGTGGCATAAGGAGGGACACTTGGGACTGAGACGATTGGTGAGATTGGGTGAGCAAATGCAGACCCTTTAAAGCAATAATGCATGGCACCCATTCCATGGGTCCGAACTCTCCAGGTTGAAGGGAATATTACTACAGCTATAACATGTGCGGGAAACCTAGGGAACGGACGCACTGTGAATACGAAAGGTTTCTAAAACTTAACGAATAGTCCCTCTCCTGGTGCTCCGGTTTGACTTTCCGTCTGCTTTACTATCAACCTCCCAACTTGGAGAGACAGACCCTTTAACCTCTTGGTTCACACAGGTTGCCAATTTGGCAGAGGATGAAAGGGAAGAGGGAGAACCAATGAGAGAGTAGCTGTTAGGCATTTGGACGGGCACATATCACTGTAATTTCCCGGCAGGAAGAAGAATTAACCAAATTCTCAGCCACCCACCGGGAACCAGTATAGGTCCTGAACCAAAATTTTGGACTTGCGGTCAGCTCACAAAAAACGAGTTGAAAAATGGAGCTCAGGGGCACAGCCATTCACAAACTGGCCGAGTAATAAAGGACAACTATCGTCCAAAAATCTGTTGAGGGAAGGCAACGAGGCGGACTTGAAAGCGAGGCAGAATAGCAGGAAACAGATTTCAAGAGGTACGTTGGAATCGCCTTTAAAGCACAGGAAGAGGGGCACAACTTCGACAATGATGCACTTGGCCAAAAAGGGCATATGCGTTTTCTCCTGAATATATTCAGGAGAAAACGCATACGCCCTTTTTGGCCAAGCAAGCAAGCGGGCAATGCAAATCTGCACTACAAAGAAGTATCACTTCCCACCGGTCAAAAGGGACATCCACAAAATGTGTAAGAACAAGAAAGGCAAGAGAGGCCCTGGAGAACAGGGAGCCTTGTTATGCTGATGGGCGGGATGTAAATTGCCAACTGCCTCTCTGGAGGAGTGCATTCTGTTCCCTACAACAAGTAAAGAACAGAGCTACAGAGCCAAGGGCACTACCAGTCTAGGGAATATACCTTGGGAAAACTGAAAATCATTAAGACAGAGCCACCCCTAAATTTAGGGCTGCACTGCATACAAGGACCTGAACTTGGATACACCTTAATTATCCCAGAAAATATAAACATGGTTCAAAAAATTGTGGTACTTACGTACGATGGAATATCCCTCAGCCATGAAATCAATGTCATAAGACCAGTAGCAGCAAAATGGGTGGATTCAGGTACGATGATTCTAAGTGAAATAAGTCACACAGAAAAAGAAACTTATCATAAGATATCACTTATGAAGATCCTGTAAACATGGCTACACTTGAACTGAGTTAGGAAAGAGAACAGTGTCTCACATTTAGAAAACACTCTTATACCTGCTTAAGGGGGAAGGAGAGGTGGGGTGATGCATAAAACCAGAGTTTGATATAAGCACAGGTACCGTTCCAAAAACCAAGTATGGAATAGACAAGACCTACACCTTCCTCAGTGAAAGGGACTCAAAACCCCATATTTCCCACAGAGGAAAATATCTGACTAGTAAGAATCTTAAAACCTATGTATTGATATGTCTCCGTAAGGGAATCAAGTGTGTCTAGACTGGCATAAACATGGCAGCGAGAATCAGCTCAAACCCACTATAAAAAGGAATTTCAAAAACAAAACAAAAAAACTGGGAAATTCTTTGCAATTCCTTCAGGGTCTCTGATGAAAGCTGGAATGACCCTATCTACAATGACAGCTGGATGTGGCATAAGGAGGGACACTTGGGACTGAAACGATTGGTGAGATTGGGTGAGCAAATGCAGACCCTTTAAAGCAATAATGCATGGCACCCATTCCATGGGTCCGAACTCTCCAGGTTGAAGGGAATATTACTACAGCTATAACATGTGCGGGAAACCTAGGGAACGGACACACTGTGAATACGAAAGGTTTCTAAAACTCAACGAATAGTCCCTCTCCTGGTGCTCCGGTTTGACTTTCCGTCTGCTTTACTATCAACCTCCCAACTTGGAGAGACAGCCCCTTTAACCTCTTGGTTCGCACAGGTTGCCAATTTGGCAGAGGATGAAAGGGAAGAGGGAGAACCAATGAGAGAGTAGCTGTTAGGCATTTGGACGGGCACATATCACTGTAATTTCCCGGCAGGAAGAAGAATTAACCAAATTCTCAGCCACCCACCGGGAACCAGTATAGGTCCTGACCAAAATTTTGGACTTGCGGTCAGCTCACCAAAAACGAGTTGAAAAATGGAGCTCAGGGGCACAGCAATTCACAAACTGGCCGAGTAATAAAGGACAACTATCGTCCAAAAATCTGTTGAGGGAAGGCAACGAGGCGGACTTGAAAGCGAGGCAGAATAGCAGGAAACAGATTTCAAGAGGTATGTTGGAATCGCCTTTAAAGCACAGGAAGAGGGGCACAACTTCGACAATGATGCACTTGGCCAAAAAGGGCGTATGCGTTTTCTCCTGAATATATTCAGGAGAAAACGCATACGCCCTTTTTGGCCAAGCAAGCAAGCGGGCAATGCAAATCTGCACTACAAAGAAGTATCACTTCCCACCGGTCAAAAGGGACATCCACAAAATGTGTAAGAACAAGAAAGGCAAGACAGGCCCTGGAGAACAGGGAGCCTTGTTATGCTGATGGGCGGGATGTAAATTGCCAACTGCCTCTCTGGAGGAGTGCATTCTGTTCCCTAAAACAAGTAAAGAACAGAGCTACAGAGCCAAGGGCACTACCAGTCTAGGGAATATACCTTGGGAAAACTGAAAATCAATAAGACAGAGCCACCCCAAAATTTAGGGCTGCACTGCATACAAGGACCTCAACTTCGATACACCTTAAGTATCCCAGAAAATATAAACATGGTTCAAAAAATTGTGGTACTTACGTACGATTGAATATCCCTCAGCCATGAAATCAATGTCATAAGACCAGTAGCAGCAAAATGGATGGATTCAGGTACGATGATTCTAAGTGAAATAAGTCACACAGAAAAAGAAACTTATCATAAGATATCACTTATGAAGATCCTGTAAACATGGCTACACTTGAACTGAGTTAGGAAAGAGAACAGTGTCTCACATTTAGAAAACACTCTTATACCTGCTTAAGGGGGAAGGAGAGGTGGGGTGATGCATAAAACCAGAGTTTGATATAAGCACAGGTACCGTTCCAAAAACCAACTATGGAATAGACAAGACCTACACCGTCCTCAGTGAAAGGGACTCAAAACCCCATATTTCCCGCAGAGGAAAATATCTGACTAGTAAGAATCTTAAAACCTATGTATTGATATGTCTGCGTAAGGGAATCAAGTGTGTCTAGACTGGCATAAACATGGCAGCGAGAATCAGCTCAAACCCACTATAAAAAGGAATTTCAAAAACAAAACAAAAAAACTGGGAAATTCTTTACAATTCCTTCAGGGTCTCTGATGAAAGCTGGAATGACCCTCTCTACAACGACAGCTGGATGTGGCATAAGGAGGGACACTTGGGACTGAGACGATTGGTGAGATTGGGTGAGCAAATGCAGACCCTTTAAAGCAATAATGCATGGCACCCATTCCATGGGTCCGAACTCTCCAGGTTGAAGGGAATATTACTACAGCTATAACATGTGCGGGAAACCTAGAGAACGGACACACTGTGAATACGAAAGGTTTCTAAAACTCAACGAATAGTCCCTCTCCTGGTGCTCCGGTTTGACTTTCCGTCTGCTTTACTATCAACCTCCCAACTTGGAGAGACAGCCCCTTTAACCTCTTGGTTCGCACAGGTTGCCAATTTGGCAGAGGATGAAAGGGAAGAGGGAGAACCAATGAGAGAGTAGCTGTTAGGCATTTGGACGGGCACATATCACTGTAATTTCCCGGCAGGAAGAAGAATTAACCAAATTCTCAGCCACCCACCAGGAACCAGTATAGGTCCTGAACCAAAATTTTGGACTTGCGGTCAGCTCACAAAAAACGATTTTAAAAATGGGGCTCAGGGGCACAGCAATTCACAAACTGGCCGAGTAATAAAGGACAACTATCGTCCAAAAATCTGTTGAGGGAAGGCAACGAGGCGGACTTAAAAGTGAGTCAGAATAGCAGGAAACAGATTTCAAGAGGTACGTTGGAATCGCCTTTAAAGCACAGGAAGAGGGGCACAACTTCGACAATGACGCACTTGGCCAAAAAGGGCGTATGTGTTTTCTCCTGAATATATTCAGGAGAAAACGCATACGCCCTTTTTGGCCAAGCAAGCAAGCGGGCAATGCAAATCTGCACTACAAAGAATTATCACTTCCCACCGGTCAAAAGGGACATCCACAAAATGTGTAAGAACAAGAAAGGCAAGACAGGCCCTGGAGAACAGGGAGCCTTGTTATGCTGATGGGCGGGATGTAAATTGCCAACTGCCTCTCTGGAGGAGTGCATTCTGTTCCCTAAAACAAGTAAAGAACAGAGCTACAGAGCCAAGGGCACTACCAGTCTAGGGAATATACCTTGGGAAAACTGAAAATCAATAAGACAGAGCCACCCCAAAATTTAGGGCTGCACTGCATACAAGGACCTCAACTTGGATACACCTTAAGTATCCCAGAAAATATAAACATGGTTCAAAAAATTGTGGTACTTACGGACGATAGAATATCGCTCAGCCATGAAATCAATGTCATAAGACCAGTAGCAGCAAAATGGGTGGATTCAGGTACGATGATTCTAAGTGAAATAAGTCACACAGAAAAAGAAACTTATCATAAGATATCACTTATGAAGATCCTGTAAACATGGCTACACTTGAACTGAGTTAGGAAAGAGAACAGTGTCTCACATTTAGAAAACACTCTTATACCTGCTTAAGGGGGAAGGAGAGGTGGGGTGATGCATAAAAACAGAGTTTGATATAAGCACAGGTACCGCTTCAAAAACCAACTATGGAATAGTCAAGACCTACACCGTCCTCAGTGAAAGGGACTCAAAACCCCATATTTCCCGCAGAGGAAAATATCTGACTAGTAAGAATCTTAAAACCTATGTATTGATATGTCTCCGTAAGGGAATCAAGTGTGTCTAGACTGGCATAAACATGGCAGCGAGAATCAGCTCAAACCCACTATAAAAAGGAATTTCAAAAACAAAACAAAAAAACTGGGAAATTCTTTACAATTCCTTCAGGGTCTCTGATGAAAGCTGGAATGACCCTATCTACAATGACAGCTGGATGTGGCATAAGGAGGGACACTTGGGACTGAGACGATTGGTGAGATTGGGTGAGCAAATGCAGACCCTTTAAAGCAATAATGCATGGCACCCATTCCATGGGTCCGAACTCTCCAGGTTGAAGGGAATATTACTACAGCTATAACATGTGCGGGAAACCTAGGGAACGGACGCACTGTGAATACGAAAGGTTTCTAAAACTTAACGAATAGTCCCTCTCCTGGTGCTCCGGTTTGACTTTCCGTCTGCTTTACTATCAACCTCCCAACTTGGAGAGACAGACCCTTTAACCTCTTGGTTCACACAGGTTGCCAATTTGGCAGAGGATGAAAGGGAAGAGGGAGAACCAATGAGAGAGTAGCTGTTAGGCATTTGGACGGGCATATATCACTGTAATTTCCCGGCAGGAAGAAGAATTAACCAAATTCTCAGCCACCCACCGGGAACCAGTATAGGTCCTGAACCAAAATTTTGGACTTGCGGTCAGCTCACAAAAAACGAGTTGAAAAATGGAGCTCAGGGGCACAGCCATTCACAAACTGGCCGAGTAATAAAGGACAACTATCGTCCAAAAATCTGTTGAGGGAAGACAACGAGGCGGACTTGAAAGCGAGGCAGAATAGCAGGAAACAGATTTCAAGAGGTACGTTGGAATCGCCTTTAAAGCACAGGAAGAGGGGCACAACTTCGACAATGATGCACTTGGCCAAAAAGGGCATATGCGTTTTCTCCTGAATATATTCAGGAGAAAACGCATACGCCCTTTTTGGCCAAGCAAGCAAGCGGGCAATGCAAATCTGCACTACAAAGAAGTATCACTTCCCACCGGTCAAAAGGGACATCCACAAAATGTGTAAGAACAAGAAAGGCAAGAGAGGCCCTGGAGAACAGGGAGCCTTGTTATGCTGATGGGCGGGATGTAAATTGCCAACTGCCTCTCTGGAGGAGTGCATTCTGTTCCCTACAACAAGTAAAGAACAGAGCTACAGAGCCAAGGGCACTACCAGTCTAGGGAATATACCTTGGGAAAACTGAAAATCATTAAGACAGAGCCACCCCTAAATTTAGGGCTGCACTGCATACAAGGACCTGAACTTGGATACACCTTAATTATCCCAGAAAATATAAACATGGTTCAAAAAATTGTGGTACTTACGTACGATGGAATATCCCTCAGCCATGAAATCAATGTCATAAGACCAGTAGCAGCAAAATGGGTGGATTCAGGTACGATGATTCTAAGTGAAATAAGTCACACAGAAAAAGAAACTTATCATAAGATATCACTTATGAAGATCCTGTAAACATGGCTACACTTGAACTGAGTTAGGAAAGAGAACAGTGTCTCACATTTAGAAAACACTCTTATACCTGCTTAAGGGGGAAGGAGAGGTGGGGTGATGCATAAAACCAGAGTTTGATATAAGCACAGGTACCGTTCCAAAAACCAAGTATGGAATAGACAAGACCTACACCTTCCTCAGTGAAAGGGACTCAAAACCCCATATTTCCCACAGAGGAAAATATCTGACTAGTAAGAATCTTAAAACCTATGTATTGATATGTCTCCGTAAGGGAATCAAGTGTGTCTAGACTGGCATAAACATGGCAGCGAGAATCAGCTCAAACCCACTATAAAAAGGAATTTCAAAAACAAAACAAAAAAACTGGGAAATTCTTTGCAATTCCTTCAGGGTCTCTGATGAAAGCTGGAATGACCCTATCTACAATGACAGCTGGATGTGGCATAAGGAGGGACACTTGGGACTGAAACGATTGGTGAGATTGGGTGAGCAAATGCAGACCCTTTAAAGCAATAATGCATGGCACCCATTCCATGGGTCCGAACTCTCCAGGTTGAAGGGAATATTACTACAGCTATAACATGTGCGGGAAACCTAGGGAACGGACACACTGTGAATACGAAAGGTTTCTAAAACTCAACGAATAGTCCCTCTCCTGGTGCTCCGGTTTGACTTTCCGTCTGCTTTACTATCAACCTCCCAACTTGGAGAGACAGCCCCTTTAACCTCTTGGTTCGCACAGGTTGCCAATTTGGCAGAGGATGAAAGGGAAGAGGGAGAACCAATGAGAGAGTAGCTGTTAGGCATTTGGACGGGCACATATCACTGTAATTTCCCGGCAGGAAGAAGAATTAACCAAATTCTCAGCCACCCACCGGGAACCAGTATAGGTCCTGACCAAAATTTTGGACTTGCGGTCAGCTCACCAAAAACGAGTTGAAAAATGGAGCTCAGGGGCACAGCAATTCACAAACTGGCCGAGTAATAAAGGACAACTATCGTCCAAAAATCTGTTGAGGGAAGGCAACGAGGCGGACTTGAAAGCGAGGCAGAATAGCAGGAAACAGATTTCAAGAGGTATGTTGGAATCGCCTTTAAAGCACAGGAAGAGGGGCACAACTTCGACAATGATGCACTTGGCCAAAAAGGGCGTATGCGTTTTCTCCTGAATATATTCAGGAGAAAACGCATACGCCCTTTTTGGCCAAGCAAGCAAGCGGGCAATGCAAATCTGCACTACAAAGAAGTATCACTTCCCACCGGTCAAAAGGGACATCCACAAAATGTGTAAGAACAAGAAAGGCAAGACAGGCCCTGGAGAACAGGGAGCCTTGTTATGCTGATGGGCGGGATGTAAATTGCCAACTGCCTCTCTGGAGGAGTGCATTCTGTTCCCTAAAACAAGTAAAGAACAGAGCTACAGAGCCAAGGGCACTACCAGTCTAGGGAATATACCTTGGGAAAACTGAAAATCAATAAGACAGAGCCACCCCAAAATTTAGGGCTGCACTGCATACAAGGACCTCAACTTCGATACACCTTAAGTATCCCAGAAAATATAAACATGGTTCAAAAAATTGTGGTACTTACGTACGATTGAATATCCCTCAGCCATGAAATCAATGTCATAAGACCAGTAGCAGCAAAATGGATGGATTCAGGTACGATGATTCTAAGTGAAATAAGTCACACAGAAAAAGAAACTTATCATAAGATATCACTTATGAAGATCCTGTAAACATGGCTACACTTGAACTGAGTTAGGAAAGAGAACAGTGTCTCACATTTAGAAAACACTCTTATACCTGCTTAAGGGGGAAGGAGAGGTGGGGTGATGCATAAAACCAGAGTTTGATATAAGCACAGGTACCGTTCCAAAAACCAACTATGGAATAGACAAGACCTACACCGTCCTCAGTGAAAGGGACTCAAAACCCCATATTTCCCGCAGAGGAAAATATCTGACTAGTAAGAATCTTAAAACCTATGTATTGATATGTCTGCGTAAGGGAATCAAGTGTGTCTAGACTGGCATAAACATGGCAGCGAGAATCAGCTCAAACCCACTATAAAAAGGAATTTCAAAAACAAAACAAAAAAACTGGGAAATTCTTTACAATTCCTTCAGGGTCTCTGATGAAAGCTGGAATGACCCTCTCTACAACGACAGCTGGATGTGGCATAAGGAGGGACACTTGGGACTGAGACGATTGGTGAGATTGGGTGAGCAAATGCAGACCCTTTAAAGCAATAATGCATGGCACCCATTCCATGGGTCCGAACTCTCCAGGTTGAAGGGAATATTACTACAGCTATAACATGTGCGGGAAACCTAGAGAACGGACACACTGTGAATACGAAAGGTTTCTAAAACTCAACGAATAGTCCCTCTCCTGGTGCTCCGGTTTGACTTTCCGTCTGCTTTACTATCAACCTCCCAACTTGGAGAGACAGCCCCTTTAACCTCTTGGTTCGCACAGGTTGCCAATTTGGCAGAGGATGAAAGGGAAGAGGGAGAACCAATGAGAGAGTAGCTGTTAGGCATTTGGACGGGCACATATCACTGTAATTTCCCGGCAGGAAGAAGAATTAACCAAATTCTCAGCCACCCACCAGGAACCAGTATAGGTCCTGAACCAAAATTTTGGACTTGCGGTCAGCTCACAAAAAACGATTTTAAAAATGGGGCTCAGGGGCACAGCAATTCACAAACTGGCCGAGTAATAAAGGACAACTATCGTCCAAAAATCTGTTGAGGGAAGGCAACGAGGCGGACTTAAAAGTGAGTCAGAATAGCAGGAAACAGATTTCAAGAGGTACGTTGGAATCGCCTTTAAAGCACAGGAAGAGGGGCACAACTTCGACAATGACGCACTTGGCCAAAAAGGGCGTATGTGTTTTCTCCTGAATATATTCAGGAGAAAACGCATACGCCCTTTTTGGCCAAGCAAGCAAGCGGGCAATGCAAATCTGCACTACAAAGAATTATCACTTCCCACCGGTCAAAAGGGACATCCACAAAATGTGTAAGAACAAGAAAGGCAAGACAGGCCCTGGAGAACAGGGAGCCTTGTTATGCTGATGGGCGGGATGTAAATTGCCAACTGCCTCTCTGGAGGAGTGCATTCTGTTCCCTAAAACAAGTAAAGAACAGAGCTACAGAGCCAAGGGCACTACCAGTCTAGGGAATATACCTTGGGAAAACTGAAAATCAATAAGACAGAGCCACCCCAAAATTTAGGGCTGCACTGCATACAAGGACCTCAACTTGGATACACCTTAAGTATCCCAGAAAATATAAACATGGTTCAAAAAATTGTGGTACTTACGGACGATAGAATATCGCTCAGCCATGAAATCAATGTCATAAGACCAGTAGCAGCAAAATGGGTGGATTCAGGTACGATGATTCTAAGTGAAATAAGTCACACAGAAAAAGAAACTTATCATAAGATATCACTTATGAAGATCCTGTAAACATGGCTACACTTGAACTGAGTTAGGAAAGAGAACAGTGTCTCACATTTAGAAAACACTCTTATACCTGCTTAAGGGGGAAGGAGAGGTGGGGTGATGCATAAAAACAGAGTTTGATATAAGCACAGGTACCGCTTCAAAAACCAACTATGGAATAGTCAAGACCTACACCGTCCTCAGTGAAAGGGACTCAAAACCCCATATTTCCCGCAGAGGAAAATATCTGACTAGTAAGAATCTTAAAACCTATGTATTGATATGTCTCCGTAAGGGAATCAAGTGTGTCTAGACTGGCATAAACATGGCAGCGAGAATCAGCTCAAACCCACTATAAAAAGGAATTTCAAAAACAAAACAAAAAAACTGGGAAATTCTTTACAATTCCTTCAGGGTCTCTGATGAAAGCTGGAATGACCCTATCTACAATGACAGCTGGATGTGGCATAAGGAGGGACACTTGGGACTGAGACGATTGGTGAGATTGGGTGAGCAAATGCAGACCCTTTAAAGCAATAATGCATGGCACCCATTCCATGGGTCCGAACTCTCCAGGTTGAAGGGAATATTACTACAGCTATAACATGTGCGGGAAACCTAGGGAACGGACGCACTGTGAATACGAAAGGTTTCTAAAACTTAACGAATAATCCCTCTCCTGGTGCTCCGGTTTGACTTTCCGTCTGCTTTACTATCAACTTCCCAACTTGGAGAGACAGACCCTTTAACCTCTTGGTTCACACAGGTTGCCAATTTGGCAGAGGATGAAAGGGAAGAGGGAGAACCAATGAGAGAGTAGCTGTTAGGCATTTGGACGGGCACATATCACTGTAATTTCCCGGCAGGAAGAAGAATTAACCAAATTCTCAGCCACCCACCGGGAACCAGTATAGGTCCTGAACCAAAATTTTGGACTTGCGGTCAGCTCACAAAAAACGAGTTGAAAAATGGAGCTCAGGGGCACAGCCATTCACAAACTGGCCGAGTAATAAAGGACAACTATCGTCCAAAAATCTGTTGAGGGAAGGCAACGAGGCGGACTTGAAAGCGAGGCAGAATAGCAGGAAACAGATTTCAAGAGGTACGTTGGAATCGCCTTTAAAGCACAGGAAGAGGGGCACAACTTCGACAATGATGCACTTGGCCAAAAAGGGCATATGCGTTTTCTCCTGAATATATTCAGGAGAAAACGCATACGCCCTTTTTGGCCAAGCAAGCAAGCGGGCAATGCAAATCTGCACTACAAAGAAGTATCACTTCCCACCGGTCAAAAGGGACATCCACAAAATGTGTAAGAACAAGAAAGGCAAGAGAGGCCCTGGAGAACAGGGAGCCTTGTTATGCTGATGGGCGGGATGTAAATTGCCAACTGCCTCTCTGGAGGAGTGCATTCTGTTCCCTACAACAAGTAAAGAACAGAGCTACAGAGCCAAGGGCACTACCAGTCTAGGGAATATACCTTGGGAAAACTGAAAATCATTAAGACAGAGCCACCCCTAAATTTAGGGCTGCACTGCATACAAGGACCTGAACTTGGATACACCTTAATTATCCCAGAAAATATAAACATGGTTCAAAAAATTGTGGTACTTACGTACGATGGAATATCCCTCAGCCATGAAATCAATGTCATAAGACCAGTAGCAGCAAAATGGGTGGATTCAGGTACGATGATTCTAAGTGAAATAAGTCACACAGAAAAAGAAACTTATCATAAGATATCACTTATGAAGATCCTGTAAACATGGCTACACTTGAACTGAGTTAGGAAAGAGAACAGTGTCTCACATTTAGAAAACACTCTTATACCTGCTTAAGGGGGAAGGAGAGGTGGGGTGATGCATAAAACCAGAGTTTGATATAAGCACAGGTACCGTTCCAAAAACCAAGTATGGAATAGACAAGACCTACACCTTCCTCAGTGAAAGGGACTCAAAACCCCATATTTCCCACAGAGGAAAATATCTGACTAGTAAGAATCTTAAAACCTATGTATTGATATGTCTCCGTAAGGGAATCAAGTGTGTCTAGACTGGCATAAACATGGCAGCGAGAATCAGCTCAAACCCACTATAAAAAGGAATTTCAAAAACAAAACAAAAAAACTGGGAAATTCTTTGCAATTCCTTCAGGGTCTCTGATGAAAGCTGGAATGACCCTATCTACAATGACAGCTGGATGTGGCATAAGGAGGGACACTTGGGACTGAAACGATTGGTGAGATTGGGTGAGCAAATGCAGACCCTTTAAAGCAATAATGCATGGCACCCATTCCATGGGTCCGAACTCTCCAGGTTGAAGGGAATATTACTACAGCTATAACATGTGCGGGAAACCTAGGGAACGGACACACTGTGAATACGAAAGGTTTCTAAAACTCAACGAATAGTCCCTCTCCTGGTGCTCCGGTTTGACTTTCCGTCTGCTTTACTATCAACCTCCCAACTTGGAGAGACAGCCCCTTTAACCTCTTGGTTCGCACAGGTTGCCAATTTGGCAGAGGATGAAAGGGAAGAGGGAGAACCAATGAGAGAGTAGCTGTTAGGCATTTGGACGGGCACATATCACTGTAATTTCCCGGCAGGAAGAAGAATTAACCAAATTCTCAGCCACCCACCGGGAACCAGTATAGGTCCTGACCAAAATTTTGGACTTGCGGTCAGCTCACCAAAAACGAGTTGAAAAATGGAGCTCAGGGGCACAGCAATTCACAAACTGGCCGAGTAATAAAGGACAACTATCGTCCAAAAATCTGTTGAGGGAAGGCAACGAGGCGGACTTGAAAGCGAGGCAGAATAGCAGGAAACAGATTTCAAGAGGTACGTTGGAATCGCCTTTAAAGCACAGGAAGAGGGGCACAACTTCGACAATGATGCACTTGGCCAAAAAGGGCGTATGCGTTTTCTCCTGAATATATTCAGGAGAAAACGCATACGCCCTTTTTGGCCAAGCAAGCAAGCGGGCAATGCAAATCTGCACTACAAAGAAGTATCACTTCCCACCGGTCAAAAGGGACATCCACAAAATGTGTAAGAACAAGAAAGGCAAGACAGGCCCTGGAGAACAGGGAGCCTTGTTATGCTGATGGGCGGGATGTAAATTGCCAACTGCCTCTCTGGAGGAGTGCATTCTGTTCCCTAAAACAAGTAAAGAACAGAGCTACAGAGCCAAGGGCACTACCAGTCTAGGGAATATACCTTGGGAAAACTGAAAATCAATAAGACAGAGCCACCCCAAAATTTAGGGCTGCACTGCATACAAGGACCTCAACTTCGATACACCTTAAGTATCCCAGAAAATATAAACATGGTTCAAAAAATTGTGGTACTTACGTACGATTGAATATCCCTCAGCCATGAAATCAATGTCATAAGACCAGTAGCAGCAAAATGGATGGATTCAGGTACGATGATTCTAAGTGAAATAAGTCACACAGAAAAAGAAACTTATCATAAGATATCACTTATGAAGATCCTGTAAACATGGCTACACTTGAACTGAGTTAGGAAAGAGAACAGTGTCTCACATTTAGAAAACACTCTTATACCTGCTTAAGGGGGAAGGATAGGTGGGGTGATGCATAAAACCAGAGTTTGATATAAGCACAGGTACCGTTCCAAAAACCAACTATGGAATAGACAAGACCTACACCTTCCTCAGTGAAAGGGACTCAAAACCCCATATTTCCTGCAGAGGAAAATATCTGACTAGTAAGAATCTTAAAACCTATGTATTGATATGTCTCCGTAAGGGAATCAAGTGTGTCTAGACTGGCATAAACATGGCAGCGAGAATCAGCTCAAACCCACTATAAAAAGGAATTTCAAAAACAAAACAAAAAAACTGGGAAATTCTTTACAATTCCTTCAGGGTCTCTGATGAAGGCTGGAATGACCCTATCTACAACGACAGCTGGATGTGGCATAAGGAGGGACACTAGGGACTGAGACGATTGGTGAGATTGGGTGAGCAAATGCAGACCCTTTAAAGCAATAATGCATGGCACCCATTCCATGGGTCCGAACTCTCCAGGTTGAAGGGAATATTACTACAGCTATAACATGTGCGGGAAACCTAGAGAACGGACACACTGTGAATACGAAAGGTTTCTAAAACTCAACGAATAGTCCCTCTCCTGGTGCTCCGGTTTGACTTTCCGTCTGCTTTACTATCAACCTCCCAACTTGGAGAGACAGCCCCTTTAACCTCTTGGTTCGCACAGGTTGCCAATTTGGCAGAGGATGAAAGGGAAGAGGGAGAACCAATGAGAGAGTAGCTGTTAGGCATTTGGACGGGCACATATCACTGTAATTTCCCGGCAGGAAGAAGAATTAACCAAATTCTCAGCCACCCACCGGGAACCAGTGTAGGTCCTGAACCAAAATTTTGGACTTGCGGTCAGCTCACAAAAAACGAGTTGAAAAATGGAGCTCAGGGGCACAGCAATTCACAAACTGGCCGAGTAATAAAGGACAACTATCGTCCAAAAATCTGTTGAGGGAAGGCAACGAGGCGGACTTGAAAGCGAGGCAGAATAGCAGGAAACAGATTTCAAGAGGTACGTTGGAATCGCCTTTAAAGCACAGGAAGAGGGGCACAACTTCGACAATGATGCACTTGGCCAAAAAGGGCATATGCGTTTTCTCCTGAATATATTCAGGAGAAAACGCATACGCCCTTTTTGGCCAAGCAAGCAAGCGGGCAATGCAAATCTGCACTACAAAGAAGTATCACTTCCCACCGGTCAAAAGGGACATCCACAAAATGTGTAAGAACAAGAAAGGCAAGAGAGGCCCTGGAGAACAGGGAGCCTTGTTATGCTGATGGGCGGGATGTAAATTGCCAACTGCCTCTCTGGAGGAGTGCATTCTGTTCCCTACAACAAGTAAAGAACAGAGCTACAGAGCCAAGGGCACTACCAGTCTAGGGAATATACCTTGGGAAAACTGAAAATCATTAAGACAGAGCCACCCCTAAATTTAGGGCTGCACTGCATACAAGGACCTGAACTTGGATACACCTTAATTATCCCAGAAAATATAAACATGGTTCAAAAAATTGTGGTACTTACGTACGATGGAATATCCCTCAGCCATGAAATCAATGTCATAAGACCAGTAGCAGCAAAATGGGTGGATTCAGGTACGATGATTCTAAGTGAAATAAGTCACACAGAAAAAGAAACTTATCATAAGATATCACTTATGAAGATCCTGTAAACATGGCTACACTTGAACTGAGTTAGGAAAGAGAACAGTGTCTCACATTTAGAAAACACTCTTATACCTGCTTAAGGGGGAAGGAGAGGTGGGGTGATGCATAAAACCAGAGTTTGATATAAGCACAGGTACCGTTCCAAAAACCAAGTATGGAATAGACAAGACCTACACCTTCCTCAGTGAAAGGGACTCAAAACCCCATATTTCCCACAGAGGAAAATATCTGACTAGTAAGAATCTTAAAACCTATGTATTGATATGTCTCCGTAAGGGAATCAAGTGTGTCTAGACTGGCATAAACATGGCAGCGAGAATCAGCTCAAACCCACTATAAAAAGGAATTTCAAAAACAAAACAAAAAAACTGGGAAATTCTTTGCAATTCCTTCAGGGTCTCTGATGAAAGCTGGAATGACCCTATCTACAATGACAGCTGGATGTGGCATAAGGAGGGACACTTGGGACTGAAACGATTGGTGAGATTGGGTGAGCAAATGCAGACCCTTTAAAGCAATAATGCATGGCACCCATTCCATGGGTCCGAACTCTCCAGGTTGAAGGGAATATTACTACAGCTATAACATGTGCGGGAAACCTAGGGAACGGACACACTGTGAATACGAAAGGTTTCTAAAACTCAACGAATAGTCCCTCTCCTGGTGCTCCGGTTTGACTTTCCGTCTGCTTTACTATCAACCTCCCAACTTGGAGAGACAGCCCCTTTAACCTCTTGGTTCGCACAGGTTGCCAATTTGGCAGAGGATGAAAGGGAAGAGGGAGAACCAATGAGAGAGTAGCTGTTAGGCATTTGGACGGGCACATATCACTGTAATTTCCCGGCAGGAAGAAGAATTAACCAAATTCTCAGCCACCCACCGGGAACCAGTATAGGTCCTGACCAAAATTTTGGACTTGCGGTCAGCTCACCAAAAACGAGTTGAAAAATGGAGCTCAGGGGCACAGCAATTCACAAACTGGCCGAGTAATAAAGGACAACTATCGTCCAAAAATCTGTTGAGGGAAGGCAACGAGGCGGACTTGAAAGCGAGGCAGAATAGCAGGAAACAGATTTCAAGAGGTATGTTGGAATCGCCTTTAAAGCACAGGAAGAGGGGCACAACTTCGACAATGATGCACTTGGCCAAAAAGGGCGTATGCGTTTTCTCCTGAATATATTCAGGAGAAAACGCATACGCCCTTTTTGGCCAAGCAAGCAAGCGGGCAATGCAAATCTGCACTACAAAGAAGTATCACTTCCCACCGGTCAAAAGGGACATCCACAAAATGTGTAAGAACAAGAAAGGCAAGACAGGCCCTGGAGAACAGGGAGCCTTGTTATGCTGATGGGCGGGATGTAAATTGCCAACTGCCTCTCTGGAGGAGTGCATTCTGTTCCCTAAAACAAGTAAAGAACAGAGCTACAGAGCCAAGGGCACTACCAGTCTAGGGAATATACCTTGGGAAAACTGAAAATCAATAAGACAGAGCCACCCCAAAATTTAGGGCTGCACTGCATACAAGGACCTCAACTTCGATACACCTTAAGTATCCCAGAAAATATAAACATGGTTCAAAAAATTGTGGTACTTACGTACGATTGAATATCCCTCAGCCATGAAATCAATGTCATAAGACCAGTAGCAGCAAAATGGATGGATTCAGGTACGATGATTCTAAGTGAAATAAGTCACACAGAAAAAGAAACTTATCATAAGATATCACTTATGAAGATCCTGTAAACATGGCTACACTTGAACTGAGTTAGGAAAGAGAACAGTGTCTCACATTTAGAAAACACTCTTATACCTGCTTAAGGGGGAAGGATAGGTGGGGTGATGCATAAAACCAGAGTTTGATATAAGCACAGGTACCGTTCCAAAAACCAACTATGGAATAGACAAGACCTACACCTTCCTCAGTGAAAGGGACTCAAAACCCCATATTTCCTGCAGAGGAAAATATCTGACTAGTAAGAATCTTAAAACCTATGTATTGATATGTCTCCGTAAGGGAATCAAGTGTGTCTAGACTGGCATAAACATGGCAGCGAGAATCAGCTCAAACCCACTATAAAAAGGAATTTCAAAAACAAAACAAAAAAACTGGGAAATTCTTTACAATTCCTTCAGGGTCTCTGATGAAGGCTGGAATGACCCTATCTACAACGACAGCTGGATGTGGCATAAGGAGGGACACTAGGGACTGAGACGATTGGTGAGATTGGGTGAGCAAATGCAGACCCTTTAAAGCAATAATGCATGGCACCCATTCCATGGGTCCGAACTCTCCAGGTTGAAGGGAATATTACTACAGCTATAACATGTGCGGGAAACCTAGAGAACGGACACACTGTGAATACGAAAGGTTTCTAAAACTCAACGAATAGTCCCTCTCCTGGTGCTCCGGTTTGACTTTCCGTCTGCTTTACTATCAACCTCCCAACTTGGAGAGACAGCCCCTTTAACCTCTTGGTTCGCACAGGTTGCCAATTTGGCAGAGGATGAAAGGGAAGAGGGAGAACCAATGAGAGAGTAGCTGTTAGGCATTTGGACGGGCACATATCACTGTAATTTCCCGGCAGGAAGAAGAATTAACCAAATTCTCAGCCACCCACCGGGAACCAGTGTAGGTCCTGAACCAAAATTTTGGACTTGCGGTCAGCTCACAAAAAACGAGTTGAAAAATGGAGCTCAGGGGCACAGCAATTCACAAACTGGCCGAGTAATAAAGGACAACTATCGTCCAAAAATCTGTTGAGGGAAGGCAACGAGGCGGACTTGAAAGCGAGGCAGAATAGCAGGAAACAGATTTCAAGAGGTACGTTGGAATCGCCTTTAAAGCACAGGAAGAGGGGCACAACTTCGACAATGACGCACTTGGCCAAAAAGCGCGTATGCGTTTTCTCCTGAATATATTCAGGAGAAAACGCATACGCCCTTTTTGGCCAAGCAAGCAAGCGGGCAATGCAAATCTGCACTACAAAGAAGTATCACTTCCCACCGGTCAAAAGGGACATCCACAAAATGTGTAAGAACAAGAAAGGCAAGACAGGCCCTGGAGAACAGGGAGCCTTGTTATGCTGATGGGCGGGATGTAAATTGCCAACTGCCTCTCTGGAGGAGTGCATTCTGTTCCCTAAAACAAGTAAAGAACAGAGCTACAGAGCCAAGGGCACTACCAGTCTAGGGAATATACCTTGGGAAAACTGAAAATCAATAAGACAGAGCCACCCCAAAATTTAGGGCTGCACTGCATACAAGGACCTCAACTTGGATACACCTTAAGTATCCCAGAAAATATAAACATGGTTCAAAAAATTGTGGTACTTACGTACGATGGAATATCCCTCAGCCATGAAATCAATGTCATAAGACCAGTAGCAGCAAAATGGGTGGATTCAGGTACGATGATTCTAAGTGAAATAAGTCACACAGAAAAAGAAACTTATCATAAGATATCACTTATGAAGATCCTGTAAACATGGCTACGCTTGAACTGAGTTAGGAAAGAGAACAGTGTCTCACATTTAGAAAACACTCTTATACCTGCTTAAGGGGGAAGGAGAGGTGGGGTGATGCATAAAACCAGAGTTTGATATAAGCACAGGTACCGTTCCAAAAACCAACTATGGAATAGACAAGACCTACACCTTCCTCAGTGAAAGGGACTCAAAACCCCATATTTCCCGCAGAGGAAAATATCTGACTAGTAAGAATCTTAAAACCTATGTATTGATATGTCTCCGTAAGGGAATCAAGTGTGTCTAGACTGGCATAAACATGGCAGCGAGAATCAGCTCAAACCCACTATAAAAAGGAATTTCAAAAACAAAACAAAAAAACTGGGAAATTCTTTACAATTCCTTCAGGGTCTCTGATGAAAGCTGGAATGACCCTATCTACAACGACAGCTGGATGTGGCATAAGGAGGGACACTTGGGACTGAGACGATTTGTGAGATTTGGCGAGCAAATGCAGTCCCTTTAAAGCAATAATGCATGGCACCCATTCCATGGGTCCGAACTCTCCAGGTTGAAGGGAATATTACTACAGCTATAACATGTGCGGGAAACCTAGAGAACGGACACACTGTGAATACGAAATGTTTCTAAAACTCAACGAATAGTCCCTCTCCTGGTGCTCCTGTTTGACTTTCCGTCTGCTTTACTATCAACCTCCCAACTTGCAGAGACAGCCCCTTTAACCTCTTGGTTCGCACAGGTTGCCAATTTGGCAGAGGATGAAAGGGAAGAGGGAGAACCAATGAGAGAGTAGCTGTTAGGCATTTGGACGGGCACATATCACTGTAATTTCCCAGCAGGAAGATGAATTAACCAAATTCTCAGCCAACCACCGGGAACCAGTATAGGTCCTGAACCAAAATTTTGGACTTGCGGTCAGCTCACCAAAAACGAGTTGAAAAATGGAGCTCAGGGGCACAGCAATTCACAAACTGGCCGAGTAATAAAGGACAACTATCGTCCAAAAATCTGTTGAGGGAAGGCAACGAGGCGGACTTGAAAGCGAGGCAGAATAGCAGGAAACAGATTTCAAGAGGTACGTTGGAATCGCCTTTAAAGCACAGGAAGAGGGGCACAACTTCGACAATGATGCACTTGGCCAAAAAGGGCGTATGCGTTTTCTCCTGAATATATTCAGGAGAAAACGCATACGCCCTTTTTGGCCAAGCAAGCAAGCGGGCAATGCAAATCTGCACTACAAAGAAGTATCACTTCCCACCGGTCAAAAGGGACATCCACAAAATGTGTAAGAACAAGAAAGGCAAGACAGGCCCTGGAGAACAGGGAGCCTTGTTATGCTGATGGGCGGGATGTAAATTGCCAACTGCCTCTCTGGAGGAGTGCATTCTGTTCCCTAAAACAAGTAAAGAACAGAGCTACAGAGCCAAGGGCACTACCAGTCTAGGGAATATACCTTGGGAAAACTGAAAATCAATAAGACAGAGACACCCCAAAATTTAGGGCTGCACTGCTTACAAGGACCTCAACTTGGATACACCTTAAGTATCCCAGAAAATATAAACATGGTTCAAAAAATTGTGGTAAGTACGTACGATGGAATATCCCTCAGCCATGAAATCAATGTCATAAGACCAGTAGCAGCAAAATGGGTGGATTCAGGTACGATGATTCTAAGTGAAATAAGTCACACAGAAAAAGAAACTTATCATAAGATATCACTTATGAAGATCCTGTAAACATGGCTACACTTGAAATGAGTTAGGAAAGAGAACAGTGTCTCACATTTAGAAAACACTCTTATACCTGCTTAAGGGGGAAGGAGAGGTGGGGTGATGCATAAAACCAGAGTTTGATATAAGCACAGGTACCGTTCCAAAAACCAACTATGTAATAGACAAGACCTACAACGTCCTCAGTGAAAGGGACTCAAAACCCCATATTTCCCGCAGAGGAAAATATCTGACTAGTAAGAATCTTAAAACCTATGTATTGATATGTCTCCGTAAGGGAATCAAGTGTGTCTAGACTGGCATAAACATGGCAGCGAGAATCAGCTCAAACCCACTATAAAAAGGAATTTCAAAAACAAAACAAAAAAACTGGGAAATTCTTTGCAATTCCTTCAGGGTCTCTGATGAAAGCTGGAATGACCCTATCTACAATGACAGCTGGATGTGGCATAAGGAGGGACACTTGGGACTGAAACGATTGGTGAGATTGGGTGAGCAAATGCAGACCCTTTAAAGCAATAATGCATGGCACCCATTCCATGGGTCCGAACTCTCCAGGTTGAAGGGAATATTACTACAGCTATAACATGTGCGGGAAACCTAGGGAACGGACACACTGTGAATACGAAAGGTTTCTAAAACTCAACGAATAGTCCCTCTCCTGGTGCTCCGGTTTGACTTTCCGTCTGCTTTACTATCAACCTCCCAACTTGGAGAGACAGCCCCTTTAACCTCTTGATTCGCACAGGTTGCCAATTTGGCAGAGGATGAAAGGGAAGAGGGAGAACCAATGAGAGAGTAGCTGTTAGGCATTTGGACGGGCACATATCACTGTAATTTCCCGGCAGGAAGAAGAATTAACCAAATTCTCAGCCACCCACCGGGAACCAGTATAGGTCCTGACCAAAATTTTGGACTTGCGGTCAGCTCACCAAAAACGAGTTGAAAAATGGAGCTCAGGGGCACAGCAATTCACAAACTGGCCGAGTAATAAAGGACAACTATCGTCCAAAAATCTGTTGAGGGAAGGCAACGAGGCGGACTTGAAAGCGAGGCAGAATAGCAGGAAACAGATTTCAAGAGGTACGTTGGAATCGCCTTTAAAGCACAGGAAGAGGGGCACAACTTCGACAATGATGCACTTGGCCACAAAGGGCGTATGCGTTTTCTCCTGAATATATTCAGGAGAAAACGCATACGCCCTTTTTGGCCAAGCAAGCAAGCGGGCAATGCAAATCTGCACTACAACGAAGTATCACTTCCCACCGGTCAAAAGGGACATCCACAAAATGTGTAAGAACAAGAAAGGCAAGACAGGCCCTGGAGAACAGGGAGCCTTGTTATGCTGATGGGCGGGATGTAAATTGCCAACTGCCTCTCTGGAGGAGTGCATTCTGTTCCCTAAAACAAGTAAAGAACAGAGCTACAGAGCCAAGGGCACTACCAGTCTAGGGAATATACCTTGGGAAAACTGAAAATCAATAAGACAGAGCCACCCCAAAATTTAGGGCTGCACTGCATACAAGGACCTCAACTTGGATACACCTTAAGTATCCCAGAAAATATAAACATGGTTCAAAAAATTGTGGTACTTACGTACGATTGAATATCCCTCAGCCATGAAATCAATGTCATAAGACCAGTAGCAGCAAAATGGATGGATTCAGGTACGATGATTCTAAGTGAAATAAGTCACACAGAAAAAGAAACTTATCATAAGATATCACTTATGAAGATCCTGTAAACATGGCGACACTTGAACTGAGTTAGGAAAGAGAACAGTGTCTCACATTTAGAAAACACTCTTATACCTGCTTAAGGGGGAAGGAGAGGTGGTGTGATGCATAAAACCAGAGTTTGATATAAGCACAGGTACCGTTCCAAAAACCAACTATGGAATAGACAAGACCTACACCTTCCTCAGTGAAAGGGACTCAAAACCCCATATTTCCTGCAGAGGAAAATATCTGACTAGTAAGAATCTTAAAACCTATGTATTGATATGTCTCCGTAAGGGAATCAAGTGTGTCTAGACTGGCATAAACATGGCAGCGAGAATCAGCTCAAACCCACTATAAAAAGGAATTTCAAAAACAAAACAAAAAAACTGGGAAATTCTTTACTATTCCTTCAGGGTCTCTGATGAAAGCTGGAATGACCCTATCTACAACGACAGCTGGATGTGGCATAAGGAGGGACACTTGGGACTGAGACGATTGGTGAGATTGGGTGAGCAAATGCAGACCCTTTAAAGCAATAATGCATGGCACCCATTCCATGGGTCCGAACTCTCCAGGTTGAAGGGAATATTACTACAGCTATAACATGTGCGGGAAACCTAGAGAACGGACACACTGTGAATACGAAAGGTTTCTAAAACTCAACGAATAGTCCCTCTCCTGGTGCTCCGGTTTGACTTTCCATCTGCTTTACTATCAACCTCCCAACTTGGAGAGACAGCCCCTTTAACCTCTTGGTTCGCACAGGTTGCCAATTTGGCAGAGGATGAAAGGGAAGAGGGAGAACCAATGAGAGAGTAGCTGTTAGGCATTTGGACGGGCACATATCACTGTAATTTCCCGGCAGGAAGAAGAATTAACCAAATTCTCAGCCACCCACCGGGAACCAGTATAGGTCCTGAACCAAAATTTTGGACTTGCGGTCAGCTCACAAAAAACGATTTTAAAAATGGGGCTCAGGGGCACAGCAATTCACAAACTGGCCGAGTAATAAAGGACAACTATCGTCCAAAAATCTGTTGAGGAAAGGCAACGAGGCGGACTTGAAAGCGAGGCAGAATAGCAGGAAACAGATTTCAAGAGGTACGTTGGAATCGCCTTTAAAGCACAGGAAGAGGGGCACAACTTCGACAATGACGCACTTGGCCAAAAAGCGCGTATGCGTTTTCTCCTGAATATATTCAGGAGAAAACGCATACGCCCTTTTTGGCCAAGCAAGCAAGCGGGCAATGCAATTCTGCACTACAAAGAAGTATCACTTCCCACCGGTCAAAAGGGACATCCACAAAATGTGTAAGAACAAGAAAGGCAAGACAGGCCCTGGAGAACAGGGAGCCTTGTTATGCTGATGGGCGGGATGTAAATTGCCAACTGCCTCTCTGGAGGAGTGCATTCTGTTCCCTAAAACAAGTAAAGAACAGAGCTACAGAGCCAAGGGCACTACCAGTCTAGGGAATATACCTTGGGAAAACTGAAAATCAATAAGACAGAGCCACCCCAAAATTTAGGGCTGCACTGCATACAAGGACCTCAACTTGGATACACCTTAAGTATCCCAGAAAATATAAACATGGTTCAAAAAATTGTGGTACTTACGTACGATGGAATATCCCTCAGCCATGAAATCAATGTCATAAGACCAGTAGCAGCAAAATGGGTGGATTCAGGTACGATGATTCTAAGTGAAATAAGTCACACAGAAAAAGAAACTTATCATAAGATATCACTTATGAAGATCCTGTAAACATGGCTACGCTTGAACTGAGTTAGGAAAGAGAACAGTGTCTCACATTTAGAAAACACTCTTATACCTGCTTAAGGGGGAAGGAGAGGTGGGGTGATGCATAAAACCAGAGTTTGATATAAGCACAGGTACCGTTCCAAAAACCAACTATGGAATAGACAAGACCTACACCTTCCTCAGTGAAAGGGACTCAAAACCCCATATTTCCCGCAGAGGAAAATATCTGACTAGTAAGAATCTTAAAACCTATGTATTGATATGTCTCCGTAAGGGAATCAAGTGTGTCTAGACTGGCATAACCATGGCAGCGAGAATCAGCTCAAACCCACTATAAAAAGGAATTTCAAAAACAAAACAAAAAAACTGGGAAATTCTTTACAATTCCTTCAGGGTCTCTGATGAAAGCTGGAATGACCCTATCTACAACGACAGCTGGATGTGGCATAAGGAGGGACACTTGGGACTGAGACGATTGGTGAGATTTGGCGAGCAAATGCAGTCCCTTTAAAGCAATAATGCATGGCACCCATTCCATGGGTCCGAACTCTCCAGGTTGAAGGGAATATTACTACAGCTATAACTTGTGCGGGAAACCTAGAGAACGGACACACTGTGAATACGAAAGGTTTCTAAAACTCAACGAATAGTCCCTCTCCTGGTGCTCCGGTTTGACTTTCCGTCTGCTTTATTATCAACCTCCCAACTTGGAGAGACAGCCCCTTTATCCTCTTGGTTCGCACAGGTTGCCAATTTGGCAGAGGATGAAAGGGAAGAGGGAGAACCAATGAGAGAGTAGCTGTTAGGCATTTGGACGGGCACATTTCACTGTAATTTCCCGGCAGGAAGAAGAATTAACCAAATTCTCAGCCACCCACCGGGAACCAGTATAGGTCCTGAACCAAAATTTTGGACTTGCGGTCAGCTCACAAAAAACGAGTTTAAAAATGGAGCTCAGGGGCACAGCAATTCACAAACTGGCCGAGTAATAAAGGACAACTATCGTCCAAAAATCTGTTGAGGGAAGGCAACGAGGCGGACTTGAAAGCGAGGCAGAATAGCAGGAAACAGATTTCAAGAGGTACGTTGGAATCGCCTTTAAAGCACAGGAAGAGGGGCACAACTTCGACAATGACGCACTTGACCAAAAAGGGCGTATGTGTTTTCTCCTGAATATATTCAGGAGAAAACGCATACGCCCTTTTTGGACAAGCAAGCAAGCGGGCAATGCAAATCTGCACTACAAAGAAGTATCACTTCCCACCGGTCAAAAGGGACATCCACAAAATGTGTAAGAACAAGAAAGGCAAGACAGGCCCTGGAGAACAGGGAGCCTTGTTATGCTGATGGGCGGGATGTAAATTGCCAACTGCCTCTCTGGAGGAGTGCATTCTGTTCCCTAAAACAAGTAAAGAACAGAGCTACAGAGCCAAGGGCACTACCAGTTTAGGGAATATACCTTGGGAAAACTGAAAATCAATAAGACAGAGCCACCCCAAAATTTAGGGCTGCACTGCATACAAGGACCTCAACTTGGATAAACCTTAAGTATCCCAGAAAATATAAACATGGTTCAAAAAATTGTGGTACTTACGTACGATGGAATATCCCTCAGCCATGAAATCAAAGTCATAAGACCAGTAGCAGCAATTGGGTGGATTCAGGTACGATGATTCTAAGTGAAATAAGTCACACAGAAAAAGAAACTTATCATAAGATATCACTTATGAAGATCCTGTAAACATGGCTACACTTGAACTGAGTTAGGAAAGAGAACAGTGTCTCACATTTAGAAAACACTCTTATACCTGCTTAAGGGGGAAGGAGAGGTGGGGTGATGCATAAAACCAGAGTTTGATATAAGCACAGGTACCGTTCCAAAAACCAACTATGGAATAGACAAGACCTACACCATCCTCAGTGAAAGGGACTCAAAACCCCATATTTCCTGCAGAGGAAAATATCTGACTAGTAAGAATCTTAAAACCTATGTATTGATATGTCTGCGTAAGGGAATCAACTGTGTCTAGACTGGCATAAACATGGCAGCGAGAATCAGCTCAAACCCACTATAAAAAGGAATTTCAAAAACAAAACAAAAAAACTGGGAAATTCTTTACAATTCCTTCAGGGTCTCTGATGAAAGCTGGAATGACCCTATCTACAACGACAGCTGGATGTGGCATAAGGAGGGACACTTGGGACTGAGACGATTGGTGAGATTTGGCGAGCAAATGCAGTCCCTTTAAAGCAATAATGCATGGCACCCATTCCATGGGTCCGAACTCTCCAGGTTGAAGGGAATATTACTACAGCTATAACATGTGCGGGAAACCTAGAGAACGGACACACTGTGAATACGAAAGGTTTCTAAAACTCAACGAATAGTCCCTCTCCTGGTGCTCCGGTTTGACTTTCCGTCTGCTTTACTATCAACCTCCCAACTTGGAGAGACAGCCCCTTTAACCTCTTGGTTCGCACAGGTTGCCAATTTGGCAGAGGATGAAAGGGAAGAGGGAGAACCAATGAGAGAGTAGCTGTTAGGCATTTGGACGGGCACATATCACTGTAATTTCCCGGCAGGAAGAAGAATTAACCAAATTCTCAGCCACCCACCGGGAACCAGTATAGGTCCTGAACCAAAATTTTGGACTTGCGGTCAGCTCACAAAAAACGAGTTTAAAAATGGAGCTCAGGGGCACAGCAATTCACAAACTGGCCGAGTAATAAAGGACAACTATCGTCCAAAAATCTGTTGAGGGAAGGCAACGAGGCGGACTTGAAAGCGAGGCAGAATAGCAGGAAACAGATTTCAAGAGGTACGTTGGAATCGCCTTTAAAGCACACGAAGAGTGGCACAACTTCGACAATGATGCACTTGGCCCAAAAGGGCGTATGCGTTTTCTCCTGAATATATTCAGGAGAAAACGCATACGCCCTTTTTGGCCAAGCAAGCAAGCGGGCAATGCAAATCTGCACTACAAAGAAGTATCACTTCCCACCGGTCAAAAGGGACATCCACAAAATGTGTAAGAACAAGAAAGGCAAGACAGGCCCTGGAGAACAGGGAGCCTTGTTATGCTGATGGGCGGGATGTAAATTGCCAACTGCCTCTCTGGAGGAGTGCATTCTGTTCCCTAAAACAAGTAAAGAACAGAGCGACAGAGCCAAGGGCACTACCAGTCTAGGGAATATACCTTGGGAAAACTGAAAATCAATAAGACAGAGCCACCCCAAAATTTAGGGCTGCACTGCATACAAGGACCTCAACTTGGATACACCTTAAGTATCCCAGAAAATATAAACATGGTTCAAAAAATTGTGGTACTTACGTACGATGGAATACCCCTCAGCCATGAAATCAATGTCATAAGACCAGTAGCAGCAAAATGGGTGGATTCAGGTACGATGATTCTAAGTGAAATAAGTCACACAGAAAAAGAAACTTATCATAAGATATCACTTATGAAGATCCTGTAAACATGGCTACACTTGAACTGAGTTAGGAAAGAGAACAGTGTCTCACATTTAGAAAACACTCTTATACCTGCTTAAGGGGGAAGGAGAGGTGGGGTGATGCATAAAACCAGAGTTTGATATAAGCACAGGTACCGTTCCAAAAACCAACTATGGAATAGACAAGACCTACACCGTCCTCAGTGAAAGGGACTCAAAACCCCATATTTCCCGCAGAGGAAAATATCTGACTAGTAAGAATCTTAAAACCTATGTATTGATATGTCTGCGTAAGGGAATCAAGTGTGTCTAGACTGGCATAAACATGGCAGCGAGAATCAGCTCAAACCCACTATAAAAAGGAATTTCAAAAACAAAACAATAAAACTGGGAAATTCTTTACAATTCCTTCAGGGTCTCTGATGAAACCTGGAATGACCCTATCTACAACGACAGCTGGATGTGGCATAAGGAGGGACACTTGGGACTGAGACGATTGGTGAGATTGGGTGAGCAAATGCAGACCCTTTAAAGCATTTATGCATGGCACCCATTCCATGGGTCCGAACTCTCCAGGTTGAAGGGAATATTACTACAGCTATAACATGTGCGGGAAACCTAGAGAACGGACACACTGTGAATACAAAAGGTTTCTAAAACTCAACGAATAGTCCCTCTCCTGGTGCTCCGGTTTGACTTTCCATCTGCTTTACTATCAACCTCCCAACTTGCAGAGACAGCCCCTTTAACCTCTTGGTTCGCACAGGTTGCCAATTTGGCAGAGGATGAAAGGGAAGAGGGAGAACCAATGAGAGAGTAGCTGTTAGGCATTTGGATGGGCACATATCACTGTAATTTCCCGGCAGGAAGAAGAATTAACCAAATTCTCAGCCACCCACCGGGAACCAGTATAGGTCCTGAACCAAAATTTTGGACTTGCGGTCAGCTCACCAAAAACGAGTTGAAAAATGGAGCTCAGGGGCACAGCCATTCACAAACTGGCCGAGTAATAAAGGACAACTATCGTCCAAAAATCTGTTGAGGGAAGGCAACGAGGCGGACTTGAAAGCGAGGCAGAATAGCAGAAAACAGATTTCAAGAGGTACGTTGGAATCGCCTTTAAAGCACAGGAAGAGGGGCACATCTTCGACAATGATGCACTTGGCCAAAAAGGGCGTATGCGTTTTCTCCTGAATATATTCAGGAGAAAACGCATACGCCCTTTTTGGCCAAGCAAGCAAGCGGGCAATGCAAATCTGCACTACAAAGAAGTATCACTTCCCACCGGTCAAAAGGGACATCCACAAAATGTGTAAGAACAAGAAAGGCAAGACAGGCCCTGGAGAACAGGGAGCCTTGTTATGCTGATGGGCGGGATGTAAATTGCCAACTGCCTCTCTGGAGGAGTGCATTCTGTTCCCTAAAACAAGTAAAGAACAGAGCTACAGAGCCAAGGGCACTACCAGTCTAGGGAATATACCTTGGGAAAACTGAAAATCAATAAGACAGAGCCACCCCAAAATTTAGGGCTGCACTGCATACAAGGACCTCAACTTGGATACACCTTAAGTATCCCAGAAAATATAAACATGGTTCAAAAAATTGTGGTACTTACGTACGAAGGAATATCCCTCAGCCATGAAATCAATGTCATAAGACCAGTAGCAGCAAAATGGGTGGATTCAGGTACGATGATTCTAAGTGAAATAAGTCACACAGAAAAAGAAACTTATCATAAGATATCACTTATGAAGATCCTGTAAACATGGCTACACTTGAACTGAGTTAGGAAAGAGAACAGTGTCTCACATTTAGAAAACACTCTTATACCTGCTTAAGGGGGAAGGAGAGGTGGGGTGATGCATAAAACCAGAGTTTGATATAAGCACAGGTACCGTTCCAAAAACCAACTATGGAATAGACAAGACCTACACCGTCCTCAGCGAAAGGGACTCAAAACCCCATATTTCCCGCAGAGGAAAATATCTGACTAGTAAGAATCTTAAAACCTATGTATTGATATGTCTCCGTAAGGGAATCAAGTGTGTCTAGACTGGCATAAACATGGCAGCGAGAATCAGCTCAAACCCACTATAAAAAGGAATTTCAAAAACAAAACAAAAAAACTGGGAAATTCTTTACAATTCCTTCAGGGTCTCTGATGAAAGCTGGAATGACCCTATCTACAACGACAGCTGGATGTGGCATAAGGAGGGACACTTGGGACTGAGACGATTGGTGAGATTGGGTGAGCAAATGCAGACCCTTTAAAGCAATAATGCATGGCACCCATTCCATGGGTCCGAACTCTCCAGGTTGAAGGGAATATTACTACAGCTATAACATGTGCGGGAAACCTAGAGAACGGACACACTGTGAATACGAAAGGTTTCTAAAACTCAACGAATAGTCCCTCTCCTGGTGCTCCGGTTTGACTTTCCGTCTGCTTTACTATCAACCTCCCAACTTGGAGAGGCAGACCCTTTAACCTCTTGGTTCGCACAGGTTGCCAATTTGGCAGAGGATGAAAGGGAAGAGGGAGAACCAATGAGAGAGTAGCTGTTAGGCATTTGGATGGGCACATATCACTGTAATTTCCCGGCAGGAAGAAGAATTAACCAAATTCTCAGCCACCCACCAGGAACCAGTATAGGTCCTGAACCAAAATTTTGGACTTGCGGTCAGCTCACCAAAAACGAGTTGAAAAATGGAGCTCAGGGGCACAGCAATTCACAAACTGGCCGAGTAATAAAGGACACCTATCGTCCAAAAATCTGTTGAGGGAAGGCAACGAGGCGGACTTGAAAGCGAGGCAGAATAGCTGGAAACAGATTTCAAGAGGTACGTTGGAATCGCCTTTAAAGCACAGGAAGAGGGGCACAACTTCGACAATGATGCACTTGGCCCAAAAGGGCGTATGCGTTTTCTCCTGAATATATTCAGGAGAAAACGCATACGCCCTTTTTGGCCAAGCAAGCAAGCGGGCAATGCAAATCTGCACTACAAAGAAGTATCACTTCCCACCGGTCAAAAGGGACATCCACAAAATGTGTAAGAACAAGAAAGGCAAGACAGGCCCTGGAGAACAGGGAGCCTTGTTATGCTGATGGGCGGGATGTAAATTGCCAACTGCCTCTCTGGAGGAGTGCATTCTGTTCCCTAAAACAAGTAAAGAACAGAGCTACAGAGCCAAGGGCACTACCAGTCTAGGGAATATACCTTGGGAAAACTGAAAATCAATAAGACAGAGCCACCCCAAAATGTAGGGCTGCAATGCATACAAGGACCTCAACTTGGATACACCTTAAGTATCCCAGAAAATATAAACATGGTTCAAAAAATTGTGGTACTTACGTACGATAGAATATCCCTCAGCCATGAAATCAATGTCATAAGACCAGTAGCAGCAAAATGGGTGGATTCAGGTACAATGATTCTAAGTGAAATAAGTCACACAGAAAAAGAAACTTATCATAAGATATCACTTATGAAGATCCTGTAAACATGGCTACACTTGAACTGAGTTAGGAAAGAGAACAGTGTCTCACATTTAGAAAACACTCTTATACCTGCTTAAGGGGGAAGGAGAGGTGGGGTGATGCATAAAACCAGAGTTTGATATAAGCACAGGTACCGTTCCAAAAACCAACTATGGAATAGACAAGACCTACACCGTCCTCAGTGAAAGGGACTCAAAACCCCATATTTCCCGCAGAGGAAAATATCTGACTAGTAAGAATCTTAAAACCTATGTATTGATATGTCTGCGTAAGGGAATCAAGTGTGTCTAGACTGGCATAAACATGGCAGCGAGAATCAGCTCAAACCCACTATAAAAAGGAATTTCAAAAACAAAACAAAAAAACTGGGAAATTCTTTACAATTCCTTCAGGGTCTCTGATGAAAGCTGGAATGACCGTATCTACAACGACAGCTGGATGTGGCATAAGGAGGGACACTTGGGACTGAGACGATTGGTGAGATTGGGTGAGCAAATGCAGACCCTTTAAAGCAATAATGCATGGCACCCATTCCATGGGTCCGAACTCTCCAGGTTGAAGGGAATATTACTACAGCTATAACATGTGCGGGAAACCTAGAGAACGGACACACTGTGAATACGAAAGGTTTCTAAAACTCAACGCATAGTCCCTCTCCTGGTGCTCCGGTTTGACTTTCCGTCTGCTTTACTATCAACCTCCCAACTTGGAGAGACAGCCCCTTTAACCTCTTGGTTCGCACAGGTTGCCAATTTGGCAGAGGATGAAAGGGAAGAGGGAGAACCAATGAGAGAGTAGCTGTTAGACATTTGGACGGGCACATATCACTGTAATTTCCCGGCAGGAAGAAGAATTAACCAAATTCTCAGCCACCCACCGGGAACCAGTATAGGTCCTGAACCAAAATTTTGGACTTGCGGTCAGCTCACAAAAAACGATTTTAAAAATGGGGCTCAGGGGCACAGCAATTCACAAACTGGCCGAGTAATAAAGGACAACTATCGTCCAAAAATCTGTTGAGGGAAGGCAACGAGGCGGACTTAAAAGTGAGTCAGAATAGCAGGAAACAGATTTCAAGAGGTACGTTGGAATCGCCTTTAAAGCACAGGAAGAGGGGCACAACTTCGACAATGACGCACTTGGCCAAAAAGGGCGTATGTGTTTTCTCCTGAATATATTCAGGAGAAAACGCATACGCCCTTTTTGGCCAAGCAAGCAAGCGGGCAATGCAAATCTGCACTACAAAGAATTATCACTTCCCACCGGTCAAAAGGGACATCCACAAAATGTGTAAGAACAAGAAAGGCAAGACAGGCCCTGGAGAACAGGGAGCCTTGTTATGCTGATGGGCGGGATGTAAATTGCCAACTGCCTCTCTGGAGGAGTGCATTCTGTTCCCTAAAACAAGTAAAGAACAGAGCTACAGAGCCAAGGGCACTACCAGTCTAGGGAATATACCTTGGGAAAACTGAAAATCAATAAGACAGAGCCACCCCAAAATTTAGGGCTGCACTGCATACAAGGACCTCAACTTGGATACACCTTAAGTATCCCAGAAAATATAAACATGGTTCAAAAAATTGTGGTACTTACGGACGATAGAATATCCCTCAGCCATGAAATCAATGTCATAAGACCAGTAGCAGCAAAATGGGTGGATTCAGGTACGATGATTCTAAGTGAAATAAGTCACACAGAAAAAGAAACTTATCATAAGATATCACTTATGAAGATCCTGTAAACATGGCTACACTTGAACTGAGTTAGGAAAGAGAACAGTGTCTCACATTTAGAAAACACTCTTATACCTGCTTAAGGGGGAAGGAGAGGTGGGGTGATGCATAAAAACAGAGTTTGATATAAGCACAGGTACCGTTTCAAAAACCAACTATGGAATAGTCAAGACCTACACCGTCCTCAGTGAAAGGGACTCAAAACCTCATATTTCCCGCAGAGGAAAATATCTGACTAGTAAGAATCTTAAAACCTATGTATTGATATGTCTCCGTAAGGGAATCAAGTGTGTCTAGACTGGCATAAACATGGCAGCGAGAATCAGCTCAAACCCACTATAAAAAAGAATTTCAAAAACAAAACAAAAAAACTGGGAAATTCTTTACAATTCCTTCAGGGTCTCTGATGAAAGCTGGAATGACCCTATCTACAATGACAGCTGGATGTGGCATAAGGAGGGACACTTGGGACTGAGACGATTGGTGAGATTGGGTGAGCAAATGCAGACCCTTTAAAGCAATAATGCATGGCACCCATTCCATGGGTCCGAACTCTCCAGGTTGAAGGGAATATTACTACAGCTATAACATGTGCGGGAAACCTAGGGAACGGACGCACTGTGAATACGAAAGGTTTCTAAAACTCAACGAATAGTCCCTCTCCTGGTGCTCCGGTTTGACTTTCCGTCTGCTTTACTATCAACCTCCCAACTTGGAGAGACAGCCCCTTTAACCTCTTGGTTCACACAGGTTGCCAATTTGGCAGAGGATGAAAGGGAAGAGGGAGAACCAATGAGAGAGTAGCTGTTAGGCATTTGGACGGGCACATATCACTGTAATTTCCCGGCAGGAAGAAGAATTAACCAAATTCTCAGCCACCCACCGGGAACCAGTATAGGTCCTGAACCAAAATTTTGGACTTGCGGTCAGCTCACCAAAAACAAGTTGAAAAATGGAGCTCAGGGGCACAGCCATTCACAAACTGGCCGAGTAATAAAGGACAACTATCGTCCAAAAATCTGTTGAGGGAAGGCAACGAGGCGGACTTGAAAGCGAGGCAGAATAGCAGGAAACAGATTTTAAGAGGTACGTTGGAATCGCCTTTAAAGCACAGGAAGAGGGGCACAACTTCGACAATGATGCACTTGGCCAAAAAGGGCGTATGCGTTTTCTCCTGAATATATTCAGGAGAAAACGCATACGCCCTTTTTGGCCAAGCAAGCAAGCGGGCAATGCAAATCTGCACTACAAAGAAGTATCACTTCCCACCGGTCAAAAGGGACATCCACAAAATGTGTAAGAACAAGAAAGGCAAGACAGGCCCTGGAGAACAGGGAGCCTTGTTATGCTGATGGGCGGGATGTAAATTGCCAACTGCCTCTCTGGAGGAGTGCATTCTGTTCCCTACAACAAGTAAAGAACAGAGCTACAGAGACAAGGGCACTACCAGTCTAGGGAATATACCTTGGGAAAACTGAAAATCATTAAGACAGAGCCACCCCTAAATTTAAGGCTGCACTGCATACAAGGACCTGAACTTGGATACACCTTAAGTATCCCAGAAAATATAAACATGGTTCAAAAAATTGTGGTACTTACGTACGATAGAATATCCCTCAGCCATGAAATCAATGTCATAAGACCAGTAGCAGCAAAATGGGTGGATTCAGGTACGATGATTCTAAGTGAAATAAGTCACACAGAAAAAGAAACTTATCATAAGATATCACTTATGAAGATCCTGTAAACATGGCTACACTTGAACTGAGTTAGGAAAGAGAACAGTGTCTCACATTTAGAAAACACTCTTATACCTGCTTAAGGGGGAAGGAGAGGTGGGGTGATGCATAAAACCAGAGTTTGATATAAGCACAGGTACCGTTCCAAAAACCAACTATGGAATAGACAAGACCTACACCGTCCTCAGCGAAAGGGACTCAAAACCCCATATTTCCCGCAGAGGAAAATATCTGACTAGTAAGAATCTTAAAACCTATGTATTGATATGTCTCCGTAAGGGAATCAAGTGTGTCTAGACTGGCATAAACATGGCAGTGAGAATCAGCTCAAACACACTATAAAAAGGAATTTCAAAAACAAAACAAAAAAACTGGGAAATTCTTTACAATTCCTTCAGGGTCTCTGATGAAAGCTGGAATGACCCTATCTACAACGACAGCTGGATGTGGCATAAGGAGGGACACTTGGGACTGAGACGATTGGTGAGATTTGGCGAGCAAATGCAGTCCCTTTAAAGCAATAATGCATGGCACCCATTCCATGGGTCCGAACTCTCCAGGTTGAAGGGA
>NW_027640405.1:0-25000 GCF_949752795.1 Hyperoodon ampullatus | reverse complement strand
GACCCTATCTACAATGACAGCTGGATATGGCATAAGGAGGGACACTTGGGACTGAGACGATTGGTGAGGTTGGGTGAGCAAATGCAGACCATTTAAAGCACAAATGCCTGGCACCCATTCCATGGGTCCCAACTATCCAGGTTGAAGGGAATATTACTACAGCTATAACATGTACGGGAAACCTAGAGAACGGACACACTGTGAATACGAAAGGTTTCTAAAACTCAACGAATAGTCCCTCTCCTGGTGCTCCGGTTTGACTTTCCATCTGCTTTACTATCAACCTCCCAACTTGGAGAGACAGCCCCTTTAACCTCCTGGTTCACACAGGTTTCCAATTTGGCAGAGGATGAAAGGGAAGAGGGAGAACCAATGAGAGAGTAGCTGTTAGGCATTTGGACGGGCACATATCACTGTAATTTCCCGGCAGGAAGAAGAATTAACCAAAGTCTCAGCCACCCACCGGGAACCAGCATAGGTCCTGAACCAAAATTTAAGACTTGCGGTCAGATCACCAAAAACGAGTTGAAAAATGGAGCTCAGGGGCACAGCAATTCACAAACTGGCCGTGTAATAAAGGACAACTATCGTCCAAAAATCTGTTGAGGGAAGGCAACGAGGCGGACTTGAAAGCGAGGCAGAATAGCAGGAAACAGATTTCAAGAGGTACGTTGGAATCGCCTTTAAAGCACAGGAAGAGGGGCACAACTTCGACAATGATGCACTTGGCCAAAAAGGGCGTATGCGTTTTCTCCTGAATATATTCAGGAGAAAACGCATACGCCCTTTTTGGCCAAGCAAGGAAGCTGGCAATGCAAATCTGCACTACAAAGAAGTATCACTTCCCTCCGGTCAAAAGGGACATCCACAAAATGTGTAAAAACCAGAAAGGCAAGACAGGCCCTGGAGAACAGGGAGCCTTGTTATGCTGATGGGCGGGATGTAAATTGCCAACTGCCTCTCTGGAGGAGTGCATTGTGTTCCCTAAAAAAATAAAGAAAAGAGCTACAGAGCCAAGGGCACTTCCAGTCTAGGGAATATACCTTGGGAAAACTGAAAATCAATAAGACAGAGCCACCCCTCAACTTAGGGCTGCACTGCTTACAAGGACCTCAACTTGGGTACACCTTAAATATCCCAGGAAATATAAAAATGTTTCAAAAAATTGTGGTACTTACGTACGATGGAATATCCCTCAGCCATGAAATCAATGTCATAAGACCAGTAGCAGCAGGGGCCTCCCTGGTGGCGCAGTGGTTGGGAGTCCGCCTGCCGATGCAGGGGATACGGGTTCGTGCCCCGGTCTGGGAGGATCCCATATGCCGCGGAGCGGCTGGGCCCGTGGGCCATGGCCGCTGAGCCTGCGCGTCCGGAGCCTGTGCTCCGCAACGGGAGAGACCGCAGCAGTGGGAGGCCCGCGTAGCGCAAAAAAAAAAAAAAAAAAAAAAAAAAAAAAAAAAAAAAAAAAAAAAAGACCAGTAGCAGCAAAATGGGTGGATTCAGGTACGATGATTCTAAGTGAAATAAGTCACAGAGAAAAAGAAACTTATCATAAGATATCACTTATGAAGATCCTGTAAACATGGCTACACTTGAACTGAGTTAGGAAAGAGAACAGTGTCTCACATTTATAAAACACTCTTATGCCTGCTTAAGGGGGAAGGAGAGGTGGGGTGATGCATAAAACCAGAGTTTGATATAAGCACAGGTACCGTTCCAAAAACCAACTATGGAATAGACAAGACCTGCACCTTGCTCAGTGAAAGGGACTCAAAATCCCATATTTCCCGCAGAGGAATATATCTGACTAGTAAGAATCTTAAAACCTATGTATTGATATGTCTCCGTAAGGGAATCAAGTGTGTCTAGACTGGCATAAACATGGCAGCGAGAATCAGCTCAAACCCACTATAAAAAGGAATTTCAAAAACAAAACAAAAAATCTGGGAAATTCTTTACAATTCCTTCAGGGTCTCTGATGAAACGTGGAATGACCCTATCTACAAAGACAGCTGGATGTGGCATAAGGAGGGACACTTGGGACTGAGACGATTGGTGAGATTGGGTGAGCAAATGCAGACCCTTTAAAGCACAAATGCCTGGCACCCATTCCATTGGTCCCAACTCTCCAGGTTGAAGGAAATATTACTACAGCTATAACATGCACGGGAAACCTAGAGAACGGACACACTGTGAATACGAAAGGTTTCTAAAACTCAACGAATAGTCCCTCTCCTGGTGCTCCGGTTTGACTTTCCATCTACTTTACTATCAACCTCCCAACTTGGAGAGACAGCCCCTTTAACCTCCTGGTTCCCACAGGTTTCCAATTTGGCAGAGGATGAAAGGGAAGAGGGAGAACCAATGAGAGAGTAGCTGTTAGGCATTTGGACGGGCACATATCACTCTAACTTCCCAGCAGGCAGAAGAATTAACCAAAGCCTCAGCCCCCCACCGGGAACCAGCATAGGTCCTGAACCAAAATGTTGGACTTGCGGTCAGCTCACAAAAAACGAGGTGAAAAATGGAGCTCAGGGGCACAGCAATTCAAAAACTGGCCGAGTAATAAAGGACAACTATTGTCCAAAAATATGTGGAGGGAAGGCAACCAGGCGGACTTGAATGCGAGGCAGAATAGCAGGAACCAGATTTCAAGAGGTACGTTGGAATCGCCTTTAAAGCACAGGAAGAGGGGCACAACTTCGACAATGATGCACTTGGCCAAAAAGGGCGTATGCGTTTTCTCCTGAATATATTCAGGAGAAAACGCATACGCCCTTTTTGGCCAAGCAAGCAAGTGGGCAATGCAAATCTGCACTACACAGAAGTATCAATTCCCACCGGTCAAAAGGGACATCCACAAGATGTGTAAAAACCAGAAAGGCAAGACAGGCCCTGGAGAACAGGGAGCCTTGTTATGCTGATGGGCGGGATGTAAATTGCCAACTGCCTCTCTGGAGGAGTACATTGTGTTCCCCAAAACAAGTAAAGAACAGAGCTACAGAGCCAAGGGCACTTCCAGTCTAGGGAATATACCTTGGGAAAACTGAAAATCAATAAGACAGAGCCACCCCAAATTTAGGGCTGCAATGCTTCTAATGACCTCAACTTGGGTACACCTTAAATATCCCAGGAAATATAAAAATGGTTCAAAAAATTGAGGTACTTACGTACGATGGAATATGCCTCCGCCATGAAATCAATGTCATAAGAACAGTAGCAGCAAAATGGTTGGATTCAGGTACGATGATTCTAAGTGAAATAAGTCACACAGAAAAAGAAACTTATCATAAGATATCACTTATGAAGATCCTGTAAACATGGCTACACTTGAACTGAGTTAGGAAAGAGAACAGTGTCTCACATTCAGAAAACACTCTTATGCCTGCTTAAGGAGGAAGGAGAGGTGGGGTGATGCATAAAGCCAGAGTTTGATATAAGCACAGGTACCGTTTCAAAAACCAACTATGGAATAGACAAGACCTACAGCTTCCTCAGTGAAAGGGACTCTAAACCCCATATTTCCCGCAGAGGAATATATCTGACTAGTAAGAATCTTAAAACCTATGTATTGATATGTCTCCGTAAGGGAATCAAGTGTGTCTAGACTGGCATAAACATGGCAGCGAGAATCAGCTCAAACCCACTATAAAAAGGAATTTCAAAAACAAAACAAAAAATCTGGGAAATTCTTTACAATTCCTTCAGGGTCTCTGATGAAACCTGGAATGACCCTATCTACAATGACAGCTGGATGTGGCATAAGGAGGGACACTTGGGACTGAGACGATTGGTACGATTGGGTGAGCAAATGCAGACCCTTCAAAGCACAAATGCCTGGCACCCATTTCATGGGTCCCAACTCTCCATGTTAAATGAAATATTACTACAGCTATAACATGTATGGGAAACCTAGAGAACGGACCCACTGTGAATACGAAATGTTTCTAAAACTCAACGAATAGTCCCTCTCCTGGTGCTCCGGTTTGACTTTCCATCTGCTTTACTATCAACCTCCCTACTTGGAGAGACAGCCCCTTTAACCTCCTGGTTCGCACAGGTTTCCAATTTGGCAGAGGATGAAAGGGACGAGGGAGAACCAATGAGAGAGTAGCTGTTAGGCATTTGGGCGGGCACATATCACTCTAACTTCCCGGCAGGAATAAGAATTAACCAAAGTCTCAGCCCCCCACCGGGAACCAGCATAGGTCCTGAACCAAAATGTTGGACTTGTGGTCAGCTCACAAAAACGAGTTGAAAAATGGAGCTCAGGGGCACAGCAATTCACAAACTGGCTGAGTAATAAAGGAAAACTATCGTCCAAAAATCTGTTGAGGGAAGGCAACGAGGCGGACTTGAAAGTGAGGCAGAATAGCAGGAAACAGATTTCAAGAGGTACGTTGGAATCGCGTTTAAAGCACAGGAAGAGGGGCACAATTTCGACAATGATGCACTTGGCCAAAAAGGGCGTATGCGTTTTCTCCTGAATATATTCAGGAGAAAACGCATACGCCCTTTTTGGCCAAGCTAGCAAGCGGGCAATGCAAATCTGCACTACAAAGAAGTATCACTTCCCACCGGTCAAAAGGGACATCCACAAAATGTGTAAAAACCAGAAAGGCAAGACAGGCCCTGGAGAACAGGGAGCCTTGTTATGCTGATGGGCGGGATGTAAATTGCCAACTGCCTCTCTGGAGGAGTGCATTGTGTTCCCTAAAACAAGTAAACAACAGAGCTACAGAGCCAAGGGCACTTCCAGTCTAGGGAATATACCTTGGGAAAACTGAAAATCAATAAGACACAGCCACCCCAAAATTTAGGGCTGCACTGCTTACAAGGACCTCAACTTGGGTACACCTTAAATATCCCAGGAAATATAAAAATGGTTCAAAAAATAGTGGTACTTATGTACAATGGAATATCCCTCACCCATGAAATCAATGTCATAAGACCAGTAGCAGCAAAATGGGTGGATTCAGGTACGATGATTCTAAGTGAAATAAGTCACAGAGAAATAGAAACTTATCATAAGATATCACTTATGAAGATCCTGTATACATGGCTACACTTGAACTGAGTTAGGAAAGAGAACAGTGTCTCACATTTAGAAAACACTCTTATGCCTGCTTAAGGGGGAAGGAGAGGTGGGGTGATGCATAAAACCAGAGTTTGATATAAGCACAGGTACCGTTCCAAAAACCAACTATGGAATAGACAAGACCCACACCTTCCTCAGTGAAAGAGACTCAAAACCCCATATTTCCCGAAGAGGAATATATCTGACTAGTAAGAATCTTAAAACCTATGTATTGATATGTCTCCGTAAGGGAATCAAGTGTGTCTAGACTGGCATAAACATGGCAGCGAGAATCAGCTCAAACCCACTATAAAAAGGAATTTCAAAAACAAAACAAAAAAACTGGGAAATTCTTTACAATTCCTTCAGGGTCTCTCATGAAACCTGGAATGACCCTATCTACAATGACAGCTGGATGTGGCATAAGGAGGGACACTTGGGACTGAGAGGATTGGTGAGATTGGGTGAGCAAATGCAGACCCTTTAAAGCACAAATGCCTGGCACCCATTCCATGGGTACCAACTCTCCAGGTTGAAGGGAATATTACTACAGCTATAACATGTACGGGAAACCTAGAAAACGTACACACTGTGAATACGAAAGGTTTCTAAAACTCAACGAATAGTCCCTCTCCTGGTGCTCCGGTTTGACTTTCCGTCTGCTTTACTATCAACCTCCCAACTTGGAGAGACAGCCCCTTTAACCTCCTGGTTCGCACAGGTTGCCAATTTGGCAGAGAATGAAAGGGAAGAGGGAGAACCAATGAGAGGGTAGCTGTTAGGTATTTGGACGGGCACATATCACTGTAATTTCCCGGCAGGAAGAAGAATTAACCAAAGTCTCAGCCCACCACCGGGAACCAGCAAAGGTACTGAACCAAAATGTTGGACTTGCAGTCAGCTCACCAAAAACGAGTTGAAAAATGGAGCTCAGGGGCACAGCAATTCACAAACTGGCCGAGTAATAAAGGACAACTATCGTCCAAAAATCTGTTGAGGGAAGGCAACGAGGCGGACTTGAAAGCGAGGCAGAATAGCAGGAAACAGATTTCAAGAGGTACGTTGGAATCGCCTTTAAAGCACATGAAGAGGGGCACAAATTCGACAATGATGCACTTGGCCAAAAAGGGCGTATGCGTTTTCTCCTGAATATATTCAGGAGAAAACGCATACGCCCTTTTTGGCCAAGCAAGCAAGCGGGCAATGCAAATCTGCACTACAAAGAAGTATCACTTCCCACCGGTCAAAAGGGACATCCACAAAATGTGTAAAAACCAGAAAGGCAAGACAGGCTCTGGAGAACAGGGAGCCTTGTTTTGCTGATGGGCGGGATGTAAATTGCCAACTGCCTCTCTGGAGGAGTGCATTGTGCTCCCTAAAACAAGTAAACAACAGAGCTACAGAGCCTAGGGCACTTCCAGTCTAAGGAATATACCTTGGGAAAACTGAAAATCAATTAGACAGAGCCATCCCAAAATTTAGGGCTGCACTGCTTACAAGGACCTCAACTTGGGTACACCTTAAATATCCCAGGAAATATAAAAATGGTTCAAAAAATTGTGGTACTTATGTACAATGGAATATCCCTCACCCATGAAATCAATGTCATAAGACCAGTAGCAGCAAAATGGGTGGATTCAGGTACGATGATTCTAAGTGAAATAAGTCACAGAGAAAAAGAAACTTATCATAAGATATCACTTATGAAGATCCTGTAAACATTGCTACACTTGAACTGAGTTAGGAAAGAGAACAGTGTCTCACATTTAGAAAACACTCTTATGCCTGCTTAAGGGGGAAGGAGAGGTGGGGTGATGCATAAAACCAGAGTTTGATATAAGCACAGGTACCGTTCCAAAAACCAACTATTGATAAGACAAGACCTGCACCTTCCTCAGTGAAAGGGATTCAAAACCCCATATTTCCCGCAGAGGAATATATCTGACTAGTAAGAATCTTAAAACCTATGTATTGATATGTCTCCGTAAGGGAATCAAGTGTGTCTAGACTGGCATAAACATGGCAGCGAGAATCAGCTCAAACCCACTCTAAAAAGGAATTTCAAAAACAAAACAAAAAAACTGGGAAATTCTTTACAATTCCTTCAGGGTCTCTGATGAAACCTGGAATGACCCTATCTACAATGACAGCTGGATGTGGCATAAGGAGGGACACTTGGGACTGAGACGATTGGTGAGATTGGGTGAGCAAATGCAGACCCTTTAAATCACAAATGCCTGGCACCCATTCCCTGGGTCCCAACTCTCCAGGTTGAAGGGAATATTACTACAGCTATAACATGTACGGGAAACCTAGAGAAAGGACTCACTGTGAATACGAAAGGTTTCTAAAACTCAACGAATAGTCCCTCTCCTGGTGCTCCGGTTTGACTTTCCATCGGCTTTACTATCAATCTCCCAACTTGGAGAGACAGCCCCTTTAACCTCCTGGTTCCCACAGGTTTCCAATTTGGCAGAGGATTAAAGGGAAGAGGGAGAACCAATGAGAGAGTAGGTGTTAGGCATTTGGACTGGCACATATCACTCTAACTTCCCAGCAGGCAGAAGAATGAACCAAAGCCTCAGCCCCCCACCGGGAACCAGCATAGGTCCTGAACCAAAATGTTGGACTTGCGGTCAGCTCACAAAAAACGAGGTGAAAAATGGAGCTCAGGGGCACAGCAATTCACAAACTGGCCGAGTAATAAAGGACAACTATTGTCCAAAAATATGTGGAGGGAAGGCAACCAGGCGGACTTGAAAGCGAGGCAGAATAGCAGGAACCAGATTTCAAGAGGTACGTTGGAATCGCCTTTAAAGCACAGGAAGAGGGGCACAACTTCGACAATGATGCACTTGGACAAAAAGCGCGTATGCGTTTTCTCCTGAATATATTCAGGAGAAAACGCATACGCCCTTTTTGGCCAAGCAAGCAAGTGGGCAATGCAAATCTGCACTACACAGAAGTATCAATTCCCACCGGTCAAAAGGGACATCCACAAGATGTGTAAAAACCAGAAAGGCAAGACAGGCCCTGGAGAACAGGGAGCCTTGTTATGCTGATGGGCGGGATGTAAATTGCCAACTGCCTCTCTGGAGGAGTACATTGTGTTCCCCAAAACAAGTAAAGAACAGAGCTACAGAGCCAAGGGCACTTCCAGTCTAGGGAATATACCTTGGGAAAACTGAAAATCAATAAGACAGAGCCACCCCAAAATTTAGGGCTGAAATGCTTATAATGACCTCAACTTGGGTACACCTTAAATATCCAAGGAAATATAAAAATGGTTCAAAAAATTGAGGTACTTACGTACGATGGAATATGCCTCCGCCATGAAATCAATGTCATAAGAACAGTAGCAGCAAAATGGTTGGATTCAGGTACGATGATTCTAAGTGAAATAAGTCACACAGAAAAAGAAACTTATCATAAGATATCACTTATGAAGATCCTGTAAACATGGCTACACTTGAACTGAGTTAGGAAAGAGAACAGTGTCTCACATTCAGAAAACACTCTTATGCCTGCTTAAGGGGGAAGGAGAGGTGGGGTGATGCATAAAGCCAGAGTTTGATATAAGCACAGGTACCGTTTCAAAAACCAACTATGGAATAGACAAGACCTACAGCTTCCTCAGTGAAAGGGACTCTAAACCCCATATTTCCCGCAGAGGAATATATCTGACTAGTAAGAATCTTAAAACCTATGTATTGATATGTCTCCGTAAGGGAATCAAGTGTGTCTAGACTGGCATAAACATGGCAGCGAGAATCAGCTCAAACCCACTATAAAAAGGAATTTCAAAAACAAAACAAAAAATCTGGGAAATTCTTTACAATTCCTTCAGGGTCTCTGATGAAACCTGGAATGACCCTATCTACAATGACAGCTGGATGTGGCATAAGGAGGGACACTTGGGACTGAGACGATTGGTAAGACTGGGTGAGCAAATGCAGACCCTTCAAAGCACAAATGCCTGGCACCCATTTCATGGGTCCCAACTCTCCATGTTAAATGAAATATTACTACAGCTATAACATGTATGGGAAACCTAGAGAACGGACCCACTGTGAATACGAAATGTTTCTAAAACTCAACGAATAGTCCCTCTCCTGGTGCTCCGGTTTGACTTTCCATCTGCTTTACTATCAACCTCCCTACTTGGAGAGACAGCCCCTTTAACCTCCTGGTTCGCACAGGTTTCCAATTTGGCAGAGGATGAAAGGGAAGAGGGAGAACCAATGAGAGAGTAGCTGTTAGGCATTTGGGCGGGCACATATCACTCTAACTTCCCGGCAGGAAGAAGAATTAACCAAAGTCTCAGCCCCCCACCGGGAACCAGCATAGGTCCTGAACCGAAATGTTGGACTTGTGGTCAGCTCACAAAAACGAGTTGAAAAATGGAGCTCAGGGGCACAGCAATTCACAAACTGGCTGAGTAATAAAGGACAACTATCGTCCAAAAATCTGTTGAGGGAAAGCAACGAGGCGGACTTGAAAGTGAGGCAGAATAGCAGGAAACAGATTTCAAGAGGTACGTTGGAATCGCGTTTAAAGCACAGGAAGAGGGGCACAATTTCGACAATGATGCACTTGGCCAAAAAGGGCGTATGCGTTTTCTCCTGAATATATTCAGGAGAAAACACATACGCCCTTTTTGGCCAAGCAAGCAAGCGGGCAATGCAAATCTGCACTACAAAGAAGTATCACTTCCCACCGGTCAAAAGGGACATCCACAAAATGTGTAAAAACCAGAAAGGCAAGACAGGCCCTGGAGAACAGGGAGCCTTGTTATGCTGATGGGCGGGATGTAAATTGCCAACTGCCTCTCTGGAGTAGTGCATTGTGTTCCCTAAAACAAGTAAACAACAGAGCTACAGAGCCAAGGGCACTTCCAGTCTAGGGAATATACCTTGGGAAAACTGAAAATCAATAAGACACAGCCACCCCAAAATTTAGGGCTGCACTGCTTACAAGGACCTCAACTTGGGTACACCTTAAATATCCCAGGAAATATAAAAATGGTTCAAAAAATAGTGGTACTTATGTACAATGGAATATCCCTCACCCATGAAATCAATGTCATAAGACCAGTAGCAGCAAAATGGGTGGATTCAGGTACGATGATTCTAAGTGAAATAAGTCACAGAGAAATAGAAACTTATCATAAGATATCACTTATGAAGATCCTGTATACATGGCTACAATTGAATTGAGTTAGGAAAGAGAACAGTGTCTCACATTTAGAAAACACTCTTATGCCTGCTTAAGGGGGAAGGAGAGGAGGGGTGATGCATAAAACCAGAGTTTGATATAAGCACAGGTACCGTTCCAAAAACCAACTATGGAATAGACAAGACCTACACCTTCCTCAGTGAAAGGGACTCAAAACCCCATATTTCCCGCAGAGGAATATATCTGACTAGTAAGAATCTTAAAACCTATGTATTGATATGTCTCCGTAAGGGAATCAAGTGTGTCTAGACTAGCATAAACATGGCAGCAAGAATCAGCTCAAACCCACTATAAAAAGGAATTTCAAAAACAAAACAAAAAATCTGGGAAATTCTTTACAATTCCTTCAGGGTCTCTGATGAAATCTGGAATGACCCTATCTACAAAGACAGCTGGATGTGGCATAAGGAGGGACACTTGGGACTGAGACGATTGGTGAGATTGGGTGAGCAAATGCAGACCCTTTAAAGCACAAATGCCTGGCACCCATTCCATGGTTCCCAACTCTCCAGGTTGAAGGAAATATTACTACAGCTATAACATGTACGGGAAACCTAGAGAACGGACACACTGTGAATACGAAAGGTTTCTAAAACTCAACGAATAGTCCCTCTCCTGGTGCTCCGGTTTGACTTTCCATCTACTTTACTATCAACCTCCCAACTTGGAGAGACAGCCCCTTTAACCTCCTGGTTCCCCCAGGTTTCCAATTTGGCAGAGGATGAAAGGGAAGAGGGAGAACCAATGAGAGAGTAGCTGTTAGGCATTTGGATGGGCACATATCACTCTAACTTCCCAGCAGGCAGAAGAATGAACCAAAGCCTCAGCCCCCCACCGGGAACCAGCATAGGTCCTGAACCAAAATGTTGGACTTGCGGTCAGCTCACAAAAAACGAGGTGAAAAATGGAGCTCAGCGGCACAGCAATTCACAAACTGGCCGAGTAATAAAGGACAACTATTGTCCAAAAATATGTGGAGGGAAGGCAACCAGGCGGACTTGAAAGCGAGGCAGAATAGCAGGAACCAGATTTCAAGAGGTACGTTGGAATCGCCTTTAAAGCACAGGAAGAGGGGCACAACTTCGACAATGATGCACTTGGACAAAAAGCGCGTATGCGTTTTCTCCTGAATATATTCAGGAGAAAACGCATACGCCCTTTTTGGCCAAGCAAGCAAGTGGGCAATGCAAATCTGCACTACACAGAAGTATCAATTCCCACCGGGCAAAAGGGACATCCACAAGATGTGTAAAAACCAGAAAGGCAAGACAGGCCCTGGAGAACAGGGAGCCTTGTTATGCTGATGGGCGGGATGTAAATTGCCAACTGCCTCTCTGGAGGAGTGCATTGTGTTCCCTAAAACAAGTAAAGAACAGAGCTACAGAGCCAAGGGCACTACCAGTCTAGGGAATATACCTTGGGAAAACTGAAAATCAATAAGACAGAGCCACCCCAAAATTTAGGGCTGCACTGCATACAAGGACCTCAACTTGGATACACCTTAAGTATCCCAGAAAATATAAACATGGTTCAAAAAATTGTGGTACTTACGTACGATGGAATATCCCTCAGCCATGAAATCAATGTCATAAGACCAGTAGCAGCAAAATGGGTGGATTCAGGTACGATGATTCTAAGTGAAATAAGTCACACAGAAAAAGAAACTTATCATAAGATATCACTTATGAAGATCCTGTAAACATGGCTACACTTGAACTGAGTTAGGAAAGAGAACAGTGTCTCACATTTAGAAAACACTCTTATACCTGCTTAAGGGGGAAGGAGAGGTGGGGTGATGCATAAAACCAGAGTTTGATATAAGCACAGGTACCGTTCCAAAAACCAACTATGGAATAGACAAGACCTACACCGTCCTCAGTGAAAGGGACTCAAAACCCCATATTTCCCGCAGAGGAAAATATCTGACTAGTAAGAATCTTAAAACCTATGTATTGATATGTCTCCGTAAGGGAATCAAGTGTGTCTAGACTGGCATAAACATGGCAGCGAGAATCAGCTCAAACCCATTATAAAAAGGAATTTCAAAAACAAAACAAAAAAACTGGGAAATTCTTTACAATTCCTTCAGGGTCTCTGATGCAAGCTGGAATGACCCTGTCTACAACGACAGCTGGATGTGGCATAAGGAGGGACACTTGGGACTGAGACGATTGGTGAGATTGGGTGAGCAAATGCAGACCCTTTAAAGCAATAATGCATGGCACCCATTCCATGGGTCCGAACTCTCCAGGTTGAAGGGAATATTACTACAGCTATAACATGTGCGGGAATCCTAGAGAACGGACACACTGTGAATACGAAAGGTTTCTAAAACTCAACGAATAGTCCCTCTCCTGGTGCTCCGGTTTGACTTTCCGTCTGCTTTACTATCAACCTCCCAACTTGGAGAGACAGCCGCTTTAACCTCTTGGTTCGCACAGGTTGCCAATTTGGCAGAGGATGAAAGGGAAGAGGGAGAACCAATGAGAGAGTAGCTGTTAGGCATTTGGACGGGCACATATCACTGTAATTTCCCGGCAGGAAGAAGAATTAACCAAATTCTCAGCCACCCACCGGGAACCAGTATAGGTCCTGAACCAAAATTTTGGACTTGCGGTCAGCTCACCAAAAACGAGTTGAAAAATGGAGCTCAGGGGCACATCAATTCACAAACTGGCCGAGTAATAAAGGACAACTATCGTCCAAAAATCTGTTGAGGGAAGGCAACGAGGCGGACTTGAAAGCGAGGCAGAATAGCAGGAAACAGATTTCAAGAGGTACGTTGGAATCGCCTTTAAAGCACAGGAAGAGGGGCACAACTTCGACAATGATGCACTTGGCCAAAAAGGGCGTATGTGTTTTATTCTGAATATATTCAGGAGAAAACGCATACACCCTTTTTGGCCAAGCAAGCAAGCGGGCAATGCAAATCGGCACTACAAAGAAGTATCACTTACCACCGGTCAAAAGGGACATCCACAAAATGTGTAAAAACCAGAAAGGCAAGACAGGTCCTGGAGAACAGGGAGCATTGTTATGCTGATTGGTGGCATGTAAATTGCCAACTGCCTCTCTGGAGGAGTGCATTGTGTTCCCTAAAACAAGTAAACAACAGAGCTACAGAGCAGAAGGGCACTTCCAGTCTAGGGAATATACCTTTGGAAAACTGAAAATCAATAAGACAGAGCCACCAAAAAATTTAGGGCGGCACTGCTTACAAGGACCTCAACTTGGGTACACCTTAAATATCCCAGGAAATATAAAAATGGTTAAAAAAATAGTGGTACTTACGTACGAGGGAATATCCCTCAGCCATGAAATCAATGTCATAAGACCAGTAGCAGCAAAATGGGTGGATTCAGGTACGATGATTCTAAGTGAAATAAGTCACACAGAAAAAGAAACTTATCATAAGATATCACTTATGAAGATCCTGTACACATGGCTACACTTGAACTGAGTTAGGAAAGAGAACAGTGTCTCACATTTAGAAAACACTCTTATGCCTGCTTAAGGGGGAAGGAGAGGTGGGGTGATGCATAAAACCAGAGTTTGATATAAGCACAGGTACCGTTCCAAAAACCAACTATGGAATAGACAAGACCTACACCTTCCTCAGTGAAAGGGACTCAAAACCCCATATTTCCCGCCAAGGCATATATCTGACTAGTAAGAATCTTAAAACCTATGTATTGATATGTCTCCGTAAGGGAATCAAGTGTGTCTAGACTGGCATAAACATGGCAGTGAGAATCAGCTCAAACCCACTACAAAAAGGAATTTCAAAAACAAAACAAAAAAACTGGGAAATTCTTTACAATTCCTTCAGGGTCTCTGATGAAAGCTGGAATGACCCTATCTACAACGACAGCTGGATGTGGCATAAGGCTGGACACTTGGGACTGAGACGATTGGTGAGATTGGGTGAGCAAATGCAGACCCTTTAAAGCAATAATGCATGGCACCCATTCCATGGTTCCCAACTCTCCAGGTTGAAGGGAATATTACTACAGTTATAACATGTACGGGAAACCTAGAGAACGGACACTCTGTGAATACGAAAAGTTTCTAAAACTCAACGAATAGTCCCTCTCCTGGTGCTCCGGTTTGACTTTCCATCTGCTTTACTATCAACCTTCCAACTTGGAGAGACAGCCCCTTTAACCTCCTGGTTCGCACAGGTTGCCAATTTGGCAGAGGATGAAAGGGAAGAGGGAGAACCAATGAGAGAGTAGCTGTTAGGCATTTGGACGGGCACATATCACTGTAATTTCCCGGCAGGAAGAAGAATTAACCAAAGTCTCAGCCACCCACCGGGAACCAGTATAGGTCTTGAACCAAAATTTTGGACTTGCGGTCAGCTCACCAAAATCAAATTGAAAAATGGAGCTCAGGGGCACAGCAATTCACGAACTGGCTGAGTAATAAAGGACTACTATCGTCCAAAAATCTGTTGAGGGAAGGCAACGAGGCGGACTTGAAAGCGAGGCAGAATAGCAGGAAAGAGATTTCAAGAGGTACGTTGGAATCGCCTTTAAAGCAGAGGAAGAGGGGCACAACTTCGACAATGATGCACTTGGACAAAAAGGGCGTATGCGTTTTCTCCTGAATATATTCAGGAGAAAACACATACGCCCTTTTTGGCCAAGCAAGCAAGCGGGCAATGCAAATCTGCACTACAAAGAAGTATCACTTCCCACCGGTCAAAAGGGACATCCACAAAATGTGTAAAAACCAGAAAGGCAAGACAGGCCCTGGAGAACAGGGAGCCTTGCTATGCTGATGGGCGGGATGTAAATTGCCAACTGCCTCTCTGGAGGAGTGCATTGTGTTCCCTAAAACAAGTAAAGAACAGAGCTACAGAGCCAAGGGCACTTCCAGTCTAGGGAATATACCTTGGGAAAACTGAAAATCAATAAGACAGAGCAACCCCAAAATTTAGGGCTGCACTGCTTACAAGGACCTCAACTTGGGTACACCTTAAATATCCCAGGAAATATAAAAATGGTTCAAAAAATTGTGGTACTTACGTACGATGGAATATCCCTCAGCCATGAAATCAATGTCATAAGACCAGTAGCAGCAAAATGGGTGGATTCAGGTACGATGATTCTAAGTGAAATAAGTCACAGAGAAAAAGAAACTTATCATAAGATATCACTTATGAAGATCCTGTACACATGGCTACACTTGAACTGAGTTAGGAAAGAGAACAGTGTCTCACATTTAGAAAACACTCTTATGCCTGCTTAAGGGGGAAGGAGAGGTGGGGTGATGCATAAAGCCAGAGTTTGATATAAGCACAGGTACCGTTCCAAAAACCAACTATGGAATAGACAAGACCTACACCTTCCTCAGTGAAAGGGACTCAAAACCCCATATTTCCCGCCGAGGCATATATCTGATTAGTAAGAATCTTAAAACCTATGTATTGATATGTCTCCATAAGGGAATCAAGTGTGTCTAGAGTGGCATAAACATGGCAGTGAGAATCAGCTCAAACCCACTATAAAAAGGAATTTCAAAAACAAAACAAAAAAACTGGGAAATTCTTTACAATTCCTTCAGGGTCTCTGATGAAACCTGGAATGACCCTATCTACAACGACAGCTTGATGTGGCATAAGGCTGGACACTTGGGACTGAGACGATTGGTGAGATTGGGTGAGCAAATGTAGACCCTTTAAAGCACAAAGGCCTGGCACCCATTCCATGGGTCCCAAATCTCCAGGTTGAAGGGAATATTACTCCAGCTATAACATGTACGGGAAACCTAGAGAACGGACACACTGTGAATACGAAAGGTTTCTAAAACTCAGCGAATAATCCCTGTCCTGGTGCTCCGGTTTGACTTTCCATCTGCTGTACTATCAACCTCCCAACTTGGAGAGACAGCCCCTTTAACCTCCCGGTTCGCACAGGTTGCCAATTTGGCAGAGGATGAAAGGGAAGAGGGAGAATCAATGAGAGAGTAGCTGTTAGGCATTTGGACGGGCACATATCACTGTAATTTCCCGGCAGGAAGAAGAATTAACCAATGTCTCAGCCACCCACCGGGAACCAGTATAGGTCTTGAACCAAAATTTTGGACTTGCGGTCAGCTCACCAAAAACGAGTTGAAAAATGGACCTCAGTGGTACAGCAATTCACAAACTGGCCGAGTAATAAAGGACAACTATCGTCCAAAAATCTGTTGATGGAAGGCAACGAGGCGGACTTGAAAACGAGGCAGAATAGCAGGAAACAGATTTCACGAGGTACGTTGCATTTGCCTTTAAAGCACAGGAAGAGGGGCACAACTTCGACAATGATGCACTTGGCCAAAAAGGCTGAATGTGTTTTCTCCTGAATATATTCAGGAGAAAACGCATACGCCATTTTTGGCCAAGCAAGCAAGCGGGCAATGCAAATCTGCACTACAAAGAACTATCACTTCCCACCGGTCAAAAGAGACATCCACAAAATGTGTAAAAACCAGAAAGGTAAGACAGGCCCTGTAGAACAGGGAGCCTTGTTATGCTGATGGGCGGGATGTAAATTGCCAACTGCCTCTCTGGAGGAGTGCACTGTGTTCCCTAAAACAAGTAAAGAACAGAGCTACAGAGCCAAGGGCACTTCCAGTCTAGGGAATATACCTTGGGAAAACTGAAAATCAATAAGACAGAGCAACCCCAAAATTTAGGGCTGCACTGCTTACAAGGACCTCAACTTGGGTACACCTTAAATATCCCAGGAAATATAAAAATGGTTCAAAAAATTGTGGTACTTACGTACGATGGAATATCCCTCAGCCATGAAATCAATGTCATAAGACCAGTAGCAGCAAAATGGGTGGATTCAGGTACGATGATTCTAAGTGAAATAAGTCACAGAGAAAAAGAAACTTATCATAAGATATCACTTATGAAGATCCTGTACACATGGCTACACTTGAACTGAGTTAGGAAAGAGAACAGTGTCTCACATTTAGAAAACACTCTTATGCCTGCTTAAGGGGGAAGGAGAGGTGGGGTGATGCATAAAACCAGAGTTTGATATAATCACAGGTACCGTTCCAAAAACCAACTATGGAATAGACAAGACCTATACCTTCCTCAGTGAAAGGGACTCAAAACCCCATATTTCCCGCAGAGGAATATAGCAGACTAGTAAGAATCTTAAAACCTATGTATTGATATGTATCCGTAAGGGAATCAAGTGTGTCTAGACTGGCATAAACATGGCAGCGAGAATCAGCTCAAACCCACTATAAAAAGGAATTTCAAAAACAAAACAAAAAAACTGGGAAATTCTTTACAATTCCTTCAGGGTCTCTGATGAAACCTGGAATGACCCTATCTACAACGACAGCTGGATGTGGCATAAGGCTGGACACTTGGGACTGAGACGATTGGTGAGATTGGGTGAGCAAATGCAGACCCTTTAAACAATAATGCATGGCACCCATTCCATGGGTCCCAACTCTCCAGGTTGAAGGGAATATTACTACAGTTATAACATGTACGCGAAACCTAGAGAACGGACACACTGTGAATACGAAAGGTTTCTAAAACTCAACGAATAGTCCCTCTCCTGGTGCTCCGGTTTGACTTTGAATCTGCTTTACTATCAACCTCCCAAATTGGAGAGACAGCCCCTTTAACCTCCTGGTTCGCACAGGTTGCCAATTTGGCAGAGGATGAAAGGGAAGAGGGAGAACCAATGAGAGAGTAGCTGTTAGGCATTTGGACGGGCACATATCACTGTAATTTCCCGGCAGGAAGAAGAATTAACCAAAGTCTCAGCCACCCACCGGGAACCAGTATAGGTCCTGAACCAAAATTTTGGACTTGCGGTCAGCTCACCAAAATCGAGTTGAAAAATGGAGCTCAGGGGCACAGCAATTCACGAACTGGCCAAGTAATAAAGGACAACTATCGTCCAAAAATCTGTTGAGGGAAGGCAACGAGGCGGACTTGAAAGCGAGGCAGAATAGCAGGAAAGAGATTTCAAGAGGTACGTTGGAATCGCCTTTAAAGCACAGGAAGAGGGGCACAACTTCGACAATGATGCACTTGGACAAAAAGGGCGTATGCGTTTTCTCCTGAATATATTCAGGAGAAAACACATACGCCCTTTTTGGCCAAGCAAGCAAGCGGGCAATGCAAATCTGCACTACAAAGAAGTATCACTTCCCACCGGTCAAAAGGGACATCCACAAAATGTGTAAAAACCAGAAAGGCAAGACAGGCCCTGGAGAACAGGGAGCCTTGTTATGCTGATGGGCGGGATGTAAATTGCCAACTGCCTCTCTGGAGGAGTGCATTGTGTTACCTAAAACAAGTAAAGAACAGAGCTACAGAGCCAAGGGCACTTCCAGTCTAGGGAATATACCTTGGGAAAACTGAAAATCAATAAGACAGAGCAACCCCAAAATTTAGGGCTGCACTGCTTACAAGGACCTCAACTTGGGTACACCTTAAATATCCCAGGAAATATAAAAATGGTTCAAAAAATTGTGGTACTTACGTACGATAGAATATCGCTCAGCCATGAAATCAATGTCATAAGACCAGTAGCAGCAAAATGGGTGGATTCAGGTACGATGATTCTAAGTGAAATAAGTAACAGAGAAAAAGAAACTTATCATAAGATATCACTTATGAAGATCCTGTACACATGGCTACACTTGAACTGAGTTAGGAAAGAGAACAGTGTCTCACATTTAGAAAACACTCTTATGCCTGCTTAAGGGGGAAGGAGAGGTGGGGTGATGCATAAAACCATAGTTTGATATAAGCACAGGTACCGTTCCAAAAACCAACTATGGAATAGACAAGACCTACACCTTCCTCAGTGAAAGGGACTCAAAACCCCATATTTCCCGCAGAGGAATATATCTGACTAGTAAGAATCTTAAAACCTATGTATTGATATGTCTCCGTAAGGGAATCAAGTGTGTCTAGACTGGCATAAACATGGCAGCGAGAATCAGCTCAAACCCACTATAAAAAGGAATTTCAAAAACAAAACAAAAAAACTGGGAAATTCTTTACAATTCCTTCAGGGTCTCTGATGAAACCTGGAATGACCCTATCTACAACGACAGCTGGATGTGGCATAAGGCTGGACACTTGGGACTGAGACGATTGGTGAGATTGGGTGAGCAAATGCAGACCCTTTAAAGCAATAATGCATGGCACCCATTCCATGGGTCCCAACTCTCCAGGTTGAAGGGAATATTACTACAGTTATAACATGTACGCGAAACCTAGAGAACGGACACACTGTGAATACGAAAGTTTTCTAAAACTCAACGAATAGTCCCTCTCCTGGTGCTCCGGTTTGACTTACCATCTGCTTTACTATCAACCTCCCAACTTGGAGAGACAGCCCCTTTAACCTCCTGGTTCGCACAGGTTGCCAATTTGGCAGAGGATGAAAGGGAAGAGGGAGAACCAATGAGAGAGTAGCTGTTAGGCATTTGGACGGGCACATATCACTGTAATTTCCCGGCAGGAAGAAGAATTAACCAAAGTCTCAGCCACCCACCGGGAACCAGTATGGGTCCTGAACCAAAATTTTGGACTTGCGGTCAGCTCACCAAAAACGAGTTGAAAAATGGAGCTCAGGGGCACAGCAATTCACAAACTGGCCGAGTAATAAAAGACAACTATCGTCCAAAAATCTGTTGAGGGAAGGCAACGAGGCGGACTTAAAAGCGAGGCAGAATAGCAGGAAAGAGATTTCAAGAGGTACATTGGAATCATCGTTAAAGCACAGGAAGAGGGGCACAACTTCGACAATGATGCACTTGGCCAAAAAGGGCGTATGCGTTTTCTCCTGAATATATTCAGGAGAAAACGCATACGCCCTTTTTGGCCAAGCAAGCAAGCGGGCAATGCAAATCTGGACTAAAAAGAAGTATCACTTCCCACCGGTCAAAAGCGACATCCACAAAATGTGTAAAAACCAGAAAGGCAAGACAGGCCCTGGAGAACAGGGAGCCTTGTTATGCTGATGGGCGGGATGTAAATTGCCAACTGCCTCTCTGGAGGAGTGCATTGTGTTCCCTAAAACAAGTAAAGAACAAAGCTACAGAGCCAAGGGCACTTCCAGTCTAGGGAATACACCTTGGGAAAACTGAAAATCAATAAGACAGAGCCACCCCAAAATTTAAGGCTGCACTGCTTACAAGGACCTCAACTTGGGTACACCTTAAATATCCCAGGAAATATAAAAATGGTTCAAAAAATTGTGGTACTTACGTACGATGAAATATCCCTCAGCCATGAAATCAATGTCATAAGACCAGTAGCAGCAAAATGGGTGGATTCAGGTACGATGATTCTAAGTGAAATAAGTCACACAGAAAAAGAAACTTATCATAAGATATCACTTATGAAGATCCTGTAAACATGGCTACACTTGAACTGAGTTAGGAAAGAGAACAGTGTCTCACATTTAGAAAACACTCTTATACCTGCTTAAGGGGGAAGGAGAGGTGGGGTGATGCATAAAACCAGAGTTTGATATAAGCACAGGTACCGTTCCAAAAACCAACTATGGAATAGACAAGACCTACACCGTCCTCAGTGAAAGGAACTCAAAACCCCATATTTCCCGCAGAGGAAAATATCTGACTAGTAAGAATCTTAAAACCTATGTATTGATATGTCTCCGTAAGGGAATCAAGTGTGTCTAGACTGGCATAAACATGGCAGTGAGAATCAGCTCAAACCCACTACAAAAAGGAATTTCAAAAACAAAACAAAAAAACTGGGAAATTCTTTACAATTCCTTCAGGGTCTCTGATGAAACCTGGAATGACCCTATCTACAACGACAGCTGGATGTGGCATAAGGCTGGACACTTGGGACTGAGACGATTGGTGAGATTGGGTGAGCAAATGCAGACCCTTTAAAGCAATAATGCATGGCACACATTCCATGGGTCCCAACTCTCCAGGTTGAAGGGAATATTACTACAGCTATAACACGTACGGGAAACCTAGAGAACGGACACACTGTGAATACGAAAGTTTTCTAAAACTCAACGAATAGTCCCTCTCCTGGTGCTCCGGTTTGACTTTCCATCTGCTTTACTATCAACCTCCCAACTTGGAGAGACAGCCCCTTTAACCTCCTGGTTCGCACAGGTTGCCAATTTGGCAGAGGATGAAAGGGAAGAGGGAGAACCAATGAGAGAGTAGCTGTTATGCATTTGAACGGGCACATATCACTGTAATTTCCCGGCAGGAAGAAGAATTAACCAAAGTCTCAGCCACCCACCGGGAACCAGTATAGGTCCTGAACCAAAATTTTGGACTTGCGGTCAGCTCACAAAAAACGAGTTGAAAAATGGAGCTCAGGGGCACAGCAATTCACAAACTGGCCGAGTAATAAAGGACAACTATCGTCCAAAAATCTGTTGAGGGAAGGCAACGAGGCGGACTTGAAAGCGAGCCAGAATAGCAGGATACAGATTTCAAGAAGTACGTTGGAATCGCCTTTAAAGCACAGGAAGAGGGGCACAACTTCGACAATGATGCACTTTGCCAAAAAGTTCGTATGCGTTCTCTCCTGAATATATTCAGGAGAAAACGCATACGCCCTTTTTGGCCAAGCAAGCAAGCGGGCAATGCAAATCTGCACTACAAAGAACTATCACTTCCCACCGGTCTAAAGGGACATCCACAAAATGTGTAAAAACCAGAAAGGCAAGACAGGCCCTGGAGAACAGGGAGCCTTGTTATGCTGATGGGCGGGATGTAAATTGCCAACTGCCTCTCTGGAGGAGTACATTGTGTTCCCTAAAACAAGTAAAGAACAAAGCTACAGAGCCAAGGGCACTTCCAGTCTAGGGAATATACCTTGGGAAAACTGAAAATCAATAAGACAGAGCCACCCCAAAATTTAGGGCTGCACGGATTACAAGGACCTCAACTTGGGTACACCTTAAATATCCCAGGAAATATAAAAATGGTTCAAAAAATTGTGGTACTTACGTACGATGGAATATCCCTCAGCCATGAAATCAATATCATAAGACCAGTAGCAGCAAAATGGGTGGATTCAGGTACGATGATTCTAAGTGAAATAAGTCACAGAGAAAAAGAAACTTATCATAAAATATCACTTATGAAGATCCTGTAAACATGGCTACACTTGAACTGAGTTAGGAAAGAGAACAGTGTCTCACATTAAGAAAACACTCTTATGCCTGCTTAAGGGGGAAGGAGAGGTGGGGTGATGCATAAAACCAGAGTTTGATATAAGCACAGGTACCGTTCCAAAAACCAACTATGGAATAGACAAGACCTACACCTTCCTCAGTGAAAGGGACTCAAAACCCCATATTTCCCGCAGAGGAATATATCTGACTAGTAAGAATCTTAAAACCTATGTATTGATATGTCTCCGTAAGGGAATCAAGTGTGTCTACACTGGCATAAACATGGCAGCGAGAATCAGCTCAAACCCACTATAAAAAGGAATTTCAAAAACAAAACAAAAAAACTGGGAAATTCTTTACAATTCTTTCAGGGACTCTGATGAAACCTGGAATGACCCTATCTACAACGACAGCTGGATGTGGCATAAGGCTGGACACTTGGGACTGAGAGGATTGGTGAGATTGGGTGAGCAAATACAGACCCTTTAAAGCAATAATGCATGGCACCCATTCCATGGGTCCCAACTCTCCAGGTTGAAGGGAATATTACTACAGTTATAACATGTACAGGAAACCTAGAGAACGGACACACTGTGAATACGCAAGGTTTCTAAAACTCAATGAATAGTCCCTCTCCTGGTGCTCCAGTTTGACTTTCCATCTGCTTTACTATCAACCTCCCAACTTGGAGAGACAGCCCCTTTAAACTCCTGGTTCGCACAGGTTGCCAATTTGGCAGAGGATGAAAGGGAAGAGGGAGAACCAATGAGAGAGTAGCTGTTAGGCATTTGGACGGGCACATATCACTGTAATTTCCCGGCAGGAAGAAGAATTAACCAAAGTCTCAGCCACCCACCGGGAACCAGTATAGGTCCTGAACCAAAATTTTGGACTTGCGGTCAGCTCACCAAAAACGAGTTGAATAATGGAGCTCAGGGGCACAGCAATTCACAAACTGGCCGAGTAAGAAAGGAGAACTATCGTCCAAAAATCTGTTGAGGGAAGGCAACGAGGCGGACTTTAAAGCGAGGCAGAATAGCAGGAAACAGATTTCAAGAGGAACGTTGGAATCACCTTTAAAGCACAGGAAGAGGGGCACAACTTCGACAATGATGCACTTGCCAAAAAGGGCGTATGCGTTCTCTCCTGAATATATTCAGGAGAAAACGCATACGCACTCTTTGGCCAAGCAAGCAAGCGGGCAATGCAAATCTGCACTACAAAGAAGTATCACTTACCACCGGTCAAAAGGGACATCCACAAAATGTGTAAAAACCAGAAAGGCAAGACAGGTCCTGGAGAACAGGGAGCATTGTTATGCTGATTGGCGGCATGTAAATTGCCAACTGCCTCTCTGGAGGAGTGCATTGTGTTCCCTAAAACAAGTAAACAACAGAGCTACAGAGCAGAAGGGCACTTCCAGTCTAGGGAATATACCTTTGGAAAACTGAAAATCAATAAGACAGAGCCACCAAAAAATTTAGGGCGGCACTGCTTACAAGGACCTCAACTTGGGTACACCTTAAATATCCCAGGAAATATAAAAATGGTTAAAAAAATAGTGGTACTTACGTACGAGGGAATATCCCTCAGCCATGAAATCAATGTCATAAGACCAGTAGCAGCAAAATGGGTGGATTCAGGTACGATGATTCTAAGTGAAATAAGTCACACAGAAAAAGAAACTTATCATAAGATATCACTTATGAAGATCCTGTACACATGGCTACACTTGAACTGAGTTAGGAAAGAGAACAGTGTCTCACATTTAGAAAACACTCTTATGCCTGCTTAAGGGGGAAGGAGAGGTGGGGTGATGCATAAAACCAGAGTTTGATATAAGCACAGGTACCGTTCCAAAAACCAACTATGGAATAGACAAGACCTACACCTTCCTCAGTGAAAGGGACTCAAAACCCCATATTTCCCGCCAAGGCATATATCTGACTAGTAAGAATCTTAAAACCTATGTATTGATATGTCTCCGTAAGGGAATCAAGTGTGTCTAGACTGGCATAAACATGGCAGTGAGAATCAGCTCAAACCCACTACAAAAAGGAATTTCAAAAACAAAACAAAAAAACTGGGAAATTCTTTACAATTCCTTCAGGGTCTCTGATGAAAGCTGGAATGACCCTATCTACAACGACAGCTGGATGTGGCATAAGGCTGGACACTTGGGACTGAGACGATTGGTGAGATTGGGTGAGCAAATGCAGACCCTTTAAAGCAATAATGCATGGCACCCATTCCATGGTTCCCAACTCTCCAGGTTGAAGGGAATATTACTACAGTTATAACATGTACGGGAAACCTAGAGAACGGACACTCTGTGAATACGAAAAGTTTCTAAAACTCAACGAATAGTCCCTCTCCTGGTGCTCCGGTTTGACTTTCCATCTGCTTTACTATCAACCTTCCAACTTGGAGAGACAGCCCCTTTAACCTCCTGGTTCGCACAGGTTGCCAATTTGGCAGAGGATGAAAGGGAAGAGGGAGAACCAATGAGAGAGTAGCTGTTAGGCATTTGGACGGG
>NW_027640406.1:0-135000 GCF_949752795.1 Hyperoodon ampullatus | reverse complement strand
ATATTTCCGGCAGAGGAATATATCTGACTAGTAAGAATCTTAAAACCTATGTATTGATATGTCTCCGTAAGGGAATCAAGTGTGTCTAGACTGGCATAAACATGGCAGTGAGAATCAGCTCAAACCCACTATAAAAAGGAATTTCAAAAACAAAACAAAAATCTAGGAAATTCTTTACAATTCCTTCAGGGTCTCTGATGAAACCTGGAATGACCCTATTTACAACGAAAGCTGGATGTGGCATAAGGCTGGAAACTTGGGACTGAGAGGATTGTTGAGATTGGGTGAGCAAATGCAGACCCTTTAAAGCAATAATGCATGGCACCCATTCCATGGGTCCCAACTCTCCAGGTTGAAGGGAATATTACTACAGTTATAACATGTACGGGAAACCTAGAGAACGGACATACTGTGAATACGAAATGTTTCTAAAACTCAACGAATAGTCCCTCTCCTGGTGCTCCGGTTTGACATTCCATCTGCTTTACTATCAACCTCCCAACCTGGAGAGACAGCCCCTTTAACCTCCTGGTTCACACAGGTTGCCCATTTGGCAGAGGATGAAAGGGAAGAGGGAGAACCAATGAGAGGGTAGCTGTTAGGCATTTGGACGGGCACATATCACTGTAATTTCCTGGCAGGAAGAAGAATTAACCAAAGTCTCAGCCGCCCAGCGGGAACCAGTATAGGTCCTGAACCAAAATTTTGGACTTGCGGTCAGCTCACCAAAAACGAGTTGAAAAATGGAGCTCAGGGGCACAGCAATTCACAAACTGGCCGAGTAATAAAGGACAACTATCATCTAAAAATCTTTTGAGGGAAGGCATCGAGGCGGACTTGAAAGCGAGACAGAATAGCAGGAAACAGATTTCAAGAGGTACGTTGGAATCGCCTTTAAAGCACAGGAAGAGGGGCACAACTTCGACAATGATGCACTTGGCCAAAAAGGGCGTATGCGTTTTCTCCTCAGTATATTCAGGAGAAAACACATATGCCCTTTTTGGCCAAGCAAGCAAGCGGGCAATGCAAATCTGCACTACAAAGAAGTATCACTTCCCAACGGTCAAAAGGGACATCCACAAAATATGTAAAAACCAGAAAGGCAAGACAGGCCCTGGAGAACAGGGAGCCTTGTTATGCTGATGGGCGGGATGTAAATTGCCAACTGCCTCTCTGGAGGAGTGCATTGTGTTCCCTAAAACAAGTAAAGAACAGAGCTACAGAGGCAAGGGCACTTCCAGTCTAGGGAATATTCCTTGGGAAAACTGAAAATCAATAAGACAGATCCACCCCAAAATTTAGGCCTGCACTGCTTACAAGGACCTCAACTTGGGTACACCTTAAATATCCCAGGAAATATAAAAATGGTTCAAAAATTTGAGGTACTTACGTACGATGGAATATCCCTCAGCCATGAAATCAATGTCATAAGACCAGTAGCAGCAAAATGGGTGGATTCAGGTACGATGATTCTAAGTGAAATAAGTCACACAGAAAAAGAAACTTATCATAAGATATCACTTATGAAGATCCTGTTAACATGGCTACACTTGAACTGAGTTAGGAAAGAGATCAGTGTCTCAGATTTAGAAAACACTCTTATGCCTGCTTAAGGGGGAAGGAGAGGTGGGGTGATGCATAAAACCAGAGTTTGATATAAGCACAGGTACCGTTCCAAAAACCAACTATGGAATAGACAAGACCCACACCTTCCTCACTGAAAGGGACTCAAAACACCATATTTCCCGAAGAGAAATATATCTGACTAGTAAGAATCTTAAAACCTATGTATTGCTATGTCTCCGTAAGGGAATCAAGTGTGTCTAGACTGGCATAAACATGGCAGCGAGAATCAGCTCAAACCCACTATAAAAAGGAATTTCAAAAACAAAACAATAAAACTGGGAAATTCTTTACAATTCCTTCAGGGTCTCTGATGAAACCTGGAATGACCCTTTCTACAACGACAGCTGGATGTGGCATAAGGCTGGAAACTTGGGACTGAGACGATTGGTGAGATTTGGTGAGCAAATGCAGACACTTTAAAGCAATAATGCATGGCACCCATTCCATGGGTCCCAACTCTCCAGGTTGAAGGGAATATTACTACAGTTATAACATGTACGGGAAACCTAGAGAACGGACACACTGTGAATACAAAAGGTTTCTAAAACTCAACGAATAGTCCCTCTCCTGGTGCTCCGGTTTGACTTTCCATTTCCTTTACTGTCAATCTCCCAACTTCGAGAGAGAGCCCCTTTAACCTCCTGGATCGCACAGGTTTCCAATTTGGCAGAGGATGAAAGGGAAGAGGGAGAACCAATGAGAGAGTAGCTGTTAGGCATTTGGACGGGCACATATCACTCTAACTTCCCAGCAGGAAGAAGAATTAACCAAAGTCTCAGCCCCCCACCGGGAACCAGCATAAGTCCTTAAACAAAATTTTGGACTTGCGGTCAGCTCACAAAAAACGAGTGGAGAATGGAGCTCAGGGGCACAGCAATTCACAAACTGGCCGAGTAATAAAGGACAACTATCGTCCAAAAATCTGTTGAGGGAAGGGAATGAGGCGGACTTGAAAGCGAGGCAGAATAGCAGGAAACAGATTTCAAGTGGTACCTTGGAATCGCCTTTAAAGCACAGGAAGATGGGCACAACTTCAACAATGACGCACTTGGCCAAAAAGGGCGTATGCGTTTTCTCCTGAATATATTCAGGAGAAAACGCATAAGCCCTTTTTGGCCAAGCAAGCAAGCGGGCAATGCAAATCTGCACTACAAAGAAGTATCACTTCCCACCGGTCAAAAGGGACATCCACAAAATGTGTAAAAACCAGAAAGGCAAGACAGGCCCTGGAGAACAGGGAGCAGTGTTATGCTGATGGGCGGGATGTAAATTGCCAACTGCCTCTCTGGAGGAGTGCATTGTGTTCCCTAAAACAAGTAAACAACAGAGCTACAGAGCCAAGGGCACTTCCAGTCTAGGGAATATACCTTGGGAAAACTGAAAATCAATAAGACAGAGCCACCCCAAAATTTAGGGCTGCACTGCTTACAAGGACCTCAACTTGGGTACACCTTAAATATCCCAGGAAATATAAAAATGGTTCAAAAATTTGTGGTACTTATGTACGATGGAATATCCCTCAGCCATGAAATCAATGTCATAAGACCAGTAGCAGCAAAATGGGTAGATTCAGGTACGATGATTCTAAGTGAAATAAGTCACAGAGAAAAAGAAACTTATCATAAGATATCACTTATGAAGATCCTGTAAACATGGCTACACTTGAAATGAGTTAGGAAAGAGAACAGTGTCTCACATTTAGAAAACACTCTTATGCCTGCTTAAGGGGGAAGGAGAGGTGGGGTGATGCATAAAACCAGAGTTTTATATAAGCACAGGTACCGTTCCAAAAACCAACTATGGAATAGACAAGACCTACACCTTCCTCAGTGAAAAGGACTCAAAACCCCATATTTCCGGCAGAGGAATATATCTGACTAGTAAGAATCTTAAAACCTATGTATTGATATGTCTCCATAAGGGAATCAAGTGTGTCTAGACTGGCATAAACATGGCAGCAAGAATCAGCTCAAACCCACTATAAAAAGGAATTTCAAAAACAAAACAAAAAAACTGGGAAATTCTTTACAATTCCTTCAGAGTCTCTGAAGAAACCTGGAATGACCCTATCTACAACGACACCTGGATGTTGCATAAGGCTGGACACTTGGGACTGAGAGGATTGGTGAGATTGGGTGAGCAAATGCAGACCCTTTAAAGCAATAATGCATGGCACACATTCCATGGGTCCCAACTCTCCAGGTTGAAGGGAATATTACTACAGATATAACATGTACGGGAAACATAGTGAACGGACACACTGTGAATACGAAAGGTTTCTAAAACTCAACGTATAGTCCCTCTCCTGGTGCTCCGGTTTGACTTTCCATCTGCTTTACTATCAATCTCCCAACTTGGAGAGACATCCCCTTTAACCTCCTGGTTCGCACAGGTTTCCAATTTGGCAGAGGATGAAAGGGAAGAGGGAGAACCAATGAGAGAGTAGCTGTTAGGCATTTCGATGGGCACATATCACTCTAACTTCCCGGCAGGAAGAAGAATTAACCAAAGTCTCAGCCCCCCACCGGGAACCAGCATTAGTCCTGAACCAAAGTTTTGGTCTTGCGGTCAGCTCACAAACAACGAGTTGAAAAATGGAGCTCAGGGGCACAGCAATTCACAAACTGGCTGAGTAATAAAGGACAACTATCGTCCAAAAATCTGTTGAGGGAAGGCAACGAGGCGGACTTGAAAGCGAGGCAGAATAGCAGGAAACAGATTTCAAGAGGTACGTTGAAATCGCCTTTAAAGCACAGGAAGAGGGGCACAACTTCGACAATGATGCACTTGGCCAAAAAAGGCGTATGCGTTTTCTCCTGAATATATTCAGGAGAAAACGCATACGCCCTTTTTGGCCAAGCAAGCAAGCGGGCAATGCAAATCTGCAGTACAAAGAAGTATCACTTCCCACCGGTCAAAAGGGACATCCACAAAATGTGTAAAATCCCGAAAGGCAAGACCGGCCCCGGAGAACAGGGAGGCTTGTTTTGCTGATGTGCGGGATGTAAACTGCCAACTGCATCTCTGGAGGAGTGCATTGTGTTCCCTAAAACAAGTAAACAACAGAGCTACAGAGCCAAGGGCCCTTCCAGTCTAGGGAATATACCTTGGGAAACCTGAAAATCAATAAGACAGAGCCACCCCAAAATTTAGGGCTGCACTGCTTACAAGAACCTCAACTTGGGTACACCTTAAATATCCCAGGAATTATAAAAATTGTTCAAAAAATTGTGGTACTTCCGTACGATGGAATATCCCTCAGCCATGCAATCAATTGCATAAGACCAGTAGCAGCCAAATGAGTGGATAGAGGTATGATGCTTCTAAGTGAAATAAGTCACAGAGAAAAAGAAACTTATCATAAGATATCACTTATGAAGATCCTGTTAACATGGCTACACTTGAAATCAGTTAAGAAAGAGAACAGAGTCTCACCTTTGGAAAACACTCTGATGCCTGCTTAAGGGGGAATGAGAGGTGGGGTGATGCATAAAACCAGAGTTTGATATAAGCACATGTAGCGTTCCAAACACAAACTATGGAATAGACAAGACCTACACCTTCGTCAGTGAAAGGGTCACGTGGCATCTGTGAGTAATCGTGAGCTGAGCCCCAGGCCAGCTGCGGCTGAACTTTTCCCACCCTTCCCAGGTAAAACACCTGAATATGTACAAGGGCTTGAAAGCTTAGAGGAGGGGCCGTGGAGCCACACCAGCGACAGCACGCAGGCCAACTTGGTGCCTACAGGCCAGCCAGGATGGTCCTGGCCCTGGGCGCTCTTCTGGAAGCTTTCCATTGCCCTGCCTGAGATACCCCTCCTGTCCCTGCCCCCACTGCTTTTTCCCTTCCTCACCTCTGTCCGGAGAGAAATTCCAACGGAAGGTGTGGGTGATACATCCTCTTGTTTACACGTGGCATCCTGGCAACTCCTGCAGAAAGTCCAGCAGAGACCCACTCACACCGGGCCACCCACAAAGCCGTGGCCCCTCACTCCCTCCCACCAGCACAGCCCCGACACTGCTGACGGGGCAGAGAATATGGAGTCAGGCACAGCTTCAGGGGCTATTGCTGCCTGCAGCGCTGTTTATATTGAACTCAACCCAGGCACACCTGGGGAGGGCCGGCCGGCAGGGTCTGGCTACTCAGGTCAGCTAATCCTCAGCCCTCAGGGAATCACATTGTTGAAAATGGACCTCACTAAGGCAGAATAGAAGCCAAGGAATAAAAGGACACAATGCCACTTGTAGCACCGTAGGTGTGTCTAGAGGTATTCACCTGAGTTGTTGTAAGTCAGAAAGTGAAAGACACATATCATATCATATCTCTTATAGGTGTGACCGAAAAATGGATACCAGGGCAGATATTTCCACGGAGAAGGGCAATCACAGATTCATTCAACAAACTTATGGTTCACGAATGGAAAGGTGTGAGGGTTGGTTTCATTATGATATTGGGGTTAAGAGACATATACAAACACAGGTGACATATATAATCACCAAAGACCTACAGAATACCAAGAGAAGACTACTCAACATTCTGTCATAAGGTACATGGGAAAAGGATCCCAGGAAGAACAGACATATGTGTATGTGTAAAAGAACCACATCTTCCACACCTACAACAAGCCAAACATTGTAATCAAATTTGCTGTAATAAAAAATAAAAAATTAAATTATAAACACGAACAAGAAGTAGTGAGACAAACTTGAGGGGCTTTCTCCTGGCACATTCCATTCTAAATTCCAATCTAGAACAGGACTTCCATTGAGGCTCTGTTGCCCCAGTAACCAGATTTGGTAAGGGAGAACTGCTGCCACCTTGTGGCCGTTTCACACAACAGCAGCTTTAATCCCAGCGCTAATGGTCAGTTGATATTCAAAATCATTGCAGGCCTGTAAATGACACCTGCCCTGAAAACAAATCCTTGGTTCATATATCGAACAAAAAATTCAAAGGATGTCCATATTTCAAAACGACAGTTTCAAAAGGCATATTTTACACACATTAGTGTTCTGCTTCTTTTTCTTTCTTTCTTTTTTTGTTAAAAAAACGGGAATGGCAAAAAGCATCCCTCAGAATGGGCGAAAATATTTGCAAACGAATCAATGGACAAAGGTTTATTCTCCAATATATATAAAGAGCTCATGCAGCTTAATATTAAAAAAACAAACAACCCAATACAAAAATGTGCAGAAGATCTAAAGAGACGTTTCTTCAAAGAAGACACAGAGATGGCCAAGACGCACATGAAAAGCTGCTCAACATCACTAATTATTAGAGAAATGCAAATCAAAACTACAATGAGGTATCACCTCACACCTGTTACAATTGGCATCATCAGAAAATCTACAAACAACGAATTCTGGGGAGGGTGTGGACAAAAGGATCCCTCTTCCACTAGTGGTGGAAATGTAAATTGATACAGTCACGATGGAGAACAATATGGAGTTTCCTTAAAAAAACTAGAAATAGAATTACCATATGATCCAGCAATCCCACTTCTGGGCATATACCCAGAGAAAACCATAAATCAAAAAGGCACATTCACCACAATGCTCATTTCAGCACTATTTACGATAGCCAGGTAATTGAAGCAACCTAAATACCCACAGACAGACGAATGGATAAAGATGTGGTACATATATAAAATGGAATATTACTCAGCCATAAGAAGGAATGAAACTGGGTCATTTGTAGAGACGTCGATGGATCTAGAGACAGTCATACAGAATGAAGTAAGTTAGAAAGAGAATAACAAATATTGTATATTAATGCATATATGTGGAACCTAGAAAAATGGTAAAGATGAACTGGTTTGCAGGGAAGAAATAGAGACAGAGGTAGAGAACACACGTACGGACACCAAGTGTGGGAAGCCATGGGGTGGTGGTGGTGGGATGAGTTGGGAGATTGGGATTGACCTGTATACATGTATATGCATAAAATACATAACTAATAATAACCTGCTGTATAAAAAAATAAATAAAATTAAATTTCAAAATTTTAAAAAATAAAATTTAAAAATAAAAGAGGAAAAAGTTCTTCCCTTCACAGAGATGTATTTATATGAATGAATTATTTCCATGCTTATATCTATAAATACATAAATTGGGAATAAAATCTAACTTGAACCAAAAAGAAAAAAAAAACTGAACCCACCAGATAGACAGAGGAAAACACTCTCAGGGCACTTGCTCCAGCGGTAAACAATTCTGAAATTGGTCAGAGGTGGGGAATCATCTCCCATAGAGCCAGCAGCCCACTCCTATACAAGGAGCGTCCTCATTGCAAAGCGGGGGGCCATGCCGAGGCATTTGTGAGTAACCGTGAGCTGAGCCCCAGTCCTGCTGCAGCTGAACTCATCCCACGCTTTCCAGTTAAAACACCTGAATATGTACAAGAACTTGCAAGCCTAGAGGAAGGGCTGTGGAGCCACACCAGCGACAGCACACAGGCCGACTTGGTGCCTGCAGGCCAGTCAGGATGGTCCTGGCCCAGATGCTCTTCTGGAAGCTTTCCATTTCCCTGCCTGAGATACCCCTCCTGCCACGGCCCCCACTGCTTTTTTACTTCCTCACCTCTGCCTGGGGAGAAATTCCAGTGGCAGGTATCGGTGACACATCCTCTTCTTTAGCAGGTGGCAGCCTGGCAACTCCTGCAGAAAGTCCAGCAGAGCCCCACTCACACTGGGCCACCCACAAAGCCACGGCCCCTCACTCCCTCCCACCAGCACAGCCCCGGCACTGCCTACGGGGCAGAGAATATGGCGTCAGTCACAGCTACAAGGGCTGTCGCTCACTGGAGAGCTGTTTATATTGCCCTCAACCCAGGCACACCTGTGGAGGGCTGGCAGGCAGTTTCAGGCTGCCAAAATCAGCCAATCCTCACCCCTCAGGGGCTCACAGTTGCAGAAAATGAAACTTGCTAAACGGGCCAGGCCCTAGGAACAGGTGTGGGCACTTGAGAGTCAGGATAGACAAGGGGCTGCAGCTGCGGCATGTTTTCTTATCATTTTATCTGGTCCATGAGTGGAAAACAACTTCAAGAAGACCCTATCCTAATGAGAGGAACCCAGGAGTCAGGGAGAGGAGTGATGGTGGGTGGAGACAGAGGCCTGGTGCCCTGGCTGCAGTGGAAGTGTCTGGAAGATCAGGCAGAAAGAGCCTGCAGAGAGTGATAGCCATGGTCACAGACCTGTCAGAACTGCTGTTTGTTAGTTCAAGTCCTGCTCTGAGGTATTCTGTGTCAGCTGTGAGCGACAGGTGAGCTGGGGGTTCTCTGCAAGGTGGGCTATGTGCACAGTTCCTGTGTGTCCAGCCCTGCTGGGGTACCTGCCCAGGGGAGCTCCGTATCCTGGGAAGGGCCTGAGTAGGAGAGCCCCATGGGCTGCTGGGTAGCTGCAGAGGTGAGCTCCATACCCTGGGAGGGATTGACCACGAGAGCCCCGTGGGCTGTGGGGTAGGGGTGCAGCCCAGGTGAGCTGCATATCCTGGGATTGGCCTGACCACGAGAGCCCCATGGGCTGCTGGAGACCTGGTAAAGGATATCAGGACAGTCAGTGAAGCCACTGAGGATATACATCCAGTAGCTCCTATTTCCTACTCCCTGCTGGTCATTCTACCTTCCACCAGGCCATGGCATTCTGTATTAGACTTCAATGATGCCTTCTTCTGTATTCCATTCATCTCAGAGTCACAAGAATTTTTGGCTTGTGAGTGGCAGGACACAACATGCAACAAAAGCAATAATGCTGGGCCGTCCTGCCCCAATGGTTCAAAAATCCCCACACCATCATTGGGGAAATGTCCTCTAAAGACCTAAAAGTTCAACCTCTGTAAAAGGGAACCCTCCTTCAATATGCAGATGACATTCTGATCGCCAGGCCTACTAAAGACGCCTCTGAACTACCTAGCCAAGAAAGGATAGAAGGTGTCCAAGAAAAACGCTCAAATATCCCAGGCTAAGGTGACATGCCTGGGCTTCATTCTCACAGATATTCGGAGAAACGCATCCCAGGATAGGGAAGAAGCCATTTGCAGCCTTACCTCTTCTAAAACTAGAAGACAGCTTAGGGGTTCCTGGGGAGGCCAAGGTTTTCTGCATCTGGATCCCTAACTACAGTGTAATAGCTGGGCCTCTACATGAAACACTGACACGAAAAGATGATGATCCTTTTGAATAGAATCCAAAGCAGCCTTTCAAGAATGGAAAGAGCAGTCAATACAGACCCTTGCCCAGGAACTCCCTAATTTAGCTAAACCCTTTGACCTTTACATACCCGGTCAAAGGTTAATCGCCCTTGGAGCCTTAGTGCAAAAACTGGGACCACTTGAAATGGAGCAACACAAGAATGTCCTTCAGGTATGATAAACTATGGTCACCAAGGGCTTTGCCCACCGACTCATCAGGCCAGGATACTGGGGTATCTAAAAAGCTGGAAATCAGCAGCCCGCAAGGCCAGCTCCCTCCTAAGGGAAAAGGACCCCACGTGGTGATCCTAACCACCCATCATGCCCTGAAGTTGCAGGGGTCGCAATGTGGACACACTGACCCCGAGTGAGGAGGACCTCCAACTCCAACCTACAGAGAGATAAACGGGGGCAACGGGCCCCCAAGATGACTCGTGTGACCATCACTTGACCTGGAGTTTCTCTCAGAAAACGACAAGACTGTGCCCCGAAAGAGCAGACTACTGCTTGCAGGACTTACTGCACCCAGAGGGGAGCTAATAAGCTTGGCGGGGGAAACGTATATCACGCTTTCACCGTAGAAAACCCTACAGACACCGCAGTGATGGTGGCCAATATGACCGGCTGGACTGCTGGCTACTTCTAAAGGCCGTTGACTCAGTGGACGTCATGGTCCTGGATCACCACTGACCCTGGACTGTCTGGGAGTTGGGTGGGCAGGGCTCTGACACATGGTGCTGTTTGTACATTAATTCAGGGACCTAATTAAAGAAAGCACAGACTACTGGTCAGAGCATCTAGTCTGGCAAAAACTGTCAGCCTAAGGTCGCCGAACATATGTGGGGTGGGGTGAAACCTGCCACCGCAGCATCTCTGCGCCTCTCTTTCCTGGACCCTTAAAGGTCATTAGAATCTGTAACACTTCCAATGCTGGTGCTCAGGCGGACGAGAAGTGAGGCAGGAGGCCTTGGGACAATCAACCTCACCAGGAGGCTGGTGGGGAGACGTTTTGTCCCTCCCCCCATGTATCAGGGCTCCCACCACAGCATGAAGCAGTTACAAAAGAGGGGTCTGCACCCTCAACACCCCAAGAATAAGGAACGGAACAAAAAGCAGAGGAGGTGTTCGTCTCCGGCAACGTTCATTAAAAATTCCTGGGAGATAAAAAGAGAATCTGGGCAATTAAATAAAGTCTAACCTGTTTTTCCTTTGTGCTTTGTCTAATTTCACGTGCTCCTAGGGTTCCGCATGCAGAGGTCCCACACCCGGCACTTCAGACCCGATTTCCTAGTGCAGAATGGCTGGGTCGACACCTCAGCTAGCGGGGTCCCATGCAGACTCCGCGGCATAGAGCCTGAGCTGCAGCCAACGCAGCCCTCGAGAGCTCCATCCCCTCCCTCCCACTGACGCTGCCGGGGACCCTACACAGCAGCCCAGCCCACAGCCCATGGGGGAGTGCACGCTCTCACCTCTCCATTCTGTTTTCAAAATAATGTTTCCTTTGCTTCTGAACCAAACTCAGTCTTGATCTGTTGGCTCCAATGACACTGGGCACGGGGACTCCTGTTGGGGTCCACTCTGGAGGATCAGTAACAGAAATTGAGAACATTGTAACTTCAATGAACAGATGTGTGAGCCAAACTGTAGTTAACATAGAGCAGTGTATAATGCTCGGGTAAAATAAGATGTTTCTAAGACTTACATTTGATATTTCCATCACTTTCCTATAAGCAAGTTCAGTGAAGACGTCTGTCTTATTTGTCAGGTCAACATTAGAGAAATGAAGTGATTTATTTCCATGCATGTACATCGAATACTCTTGGCTGAAGCTTCAATCTTGTTTTGAATGCTTTTCCATTGAAAATGATACCTCTCTTTCAGCTCCCCCATTTCTGAGAAGTATAAAATCTTATAATTTATTATTACCAAAGGGGAAAGGTAGGAGAAGGGATAAATTAACAGTTTGGGATTAACACATACACACTGCTATGTATAAAATAGATCATCAACAAGGAACTACTGTATAGCACAGGGAACTACACTGAATATTTTGCAATAACCTATAAGGGGAAATAATCTGAAAAACAATAGATATTTTTATTGACATCATCTATCAATGACAGATAAAATGTAACCTAAGCAAGGCCGATGGTGAGCGCTTCTGACCCTGAAGATTTCAGTCATCTAAAGTTTGGGCTCTGCCTATTTCCCAAGGCCCTTAAAGGACATACGTGTAGCCGTAGCTTAAAAATTCCCCAGTTTGGGGTTCGGGGAGGCACTGATTTGGAAAAATCCCTGGTGTTCTCCTTACATGCACGGGACCCTTCCTACAGCTAAAACATGCCTGTCACACCTAGAGGATGGTACACCGTTTGATCGGAAAGAGTTTGGAAAAGGCACCTCATCTCCTCATCGCCTGGTGCTCGGGTTCAACCCTCCAGCATCTTTCCTAACAATCTCCTCACTTGGGGATATCAGCACCGTCAACATCCTGTTGCACACAGTTTGGAATTTGTCCAGAGGATGAAGCGGAAGGATGAGAAAAATTTAGAGACAAGTCTTAGGTGTTCGGACAGGCACATGCCACTCTAATTTCCAATCCAGAAGACAAATTCATCAAAGGCTAGAATTGCCCACGGAAACAGAATAGGGCTAGAGGAAATCCCGCTGTTTTGTGTCCAGTTTCCAAAAACACAAGTTGAAAAATGGAACTCAGGGGCACTAAAATTCATGAAACTGCAGAGTTGAAAATATCTATCGTCGAAAAATGTCTTGAGGTAAGTCACAGAAAAGGACTTGTAAGCAAGGGAGAGTGGCAGGAAACAGATTTGAAGAGGTAGAAAGGACTCCCCATTAAAGCACAAGAAAAGGGGCTGAACATCGCCAATGATGCAGTTGGCCAAAAAGGGTGTATGCATTTTTTTCTGAATATATTCAAGTAAAGGCCATACACACTTTTTATCCAACCCAACAGGTAGGCACTGGAAATCAATATCACAAAATGTATCACTTCACATCAGTCAGAAGGGCCATCCACATAAAGTGTAAACACCAGAAATGCAGGACAGGGCGAGGAGAAAAGGGAGCCCTGTGAGGCTGATAGTGGAAATGTAATTTGCCAACGGCCACTCTGGAGAAGTGTATTGTGTTTGCTAAAACATCTAAAAAATGAGCTACAGAGCATAGGGCACTTGCACTCATGGGCGTGTACCTTGGGAAAAACAAAAATCGACAGAAAACAGGCACCCGAACGTTTACCACCTCTCTGTTAAAAAGGGCCTCAACTTGGATATAACCTAAATGTCCCTGGAAGGATAAAATGGATAAAAGAGATGGGGTACTTATGTAGAGTGGAATATTACTCATCCAGAAATCAATGAAATAAGGCCAGTTGTAACAACTCTGGAGGAGTTACATACGATCATTCTAAGTGACATATGTCAGAAAGAAAAAGACACATATCATAAGATGTCACTTAAAGGTGGAATCAAAAATGGCTACACATGAAATAAATTACAAAACAGAAACATAGTCAAATATGTAGAAAATAGACATAAGGCTGCTAAATGGGAAAGGTGGGGAATGGTGAGGTATTATCCAGGAGGTTGAAATTAGCAAAGATACCATTCCAAGTACCAAATTGAATAACTGACAAGGCCTACACGGTACCTCAAAGAACTGCACTCAGCCCACTCAAGTCACTGGAAAATAATACATATGACTGGTAAGCATCTGAAAAAGAATTTATTGTTGTCTCACAGTACATGAATCAAGTGGATGTACAGCAGCAAAAAACAGAGCTTTGAAAATCAGCTGTAACCAATATAAAAATAAATTTTAAACTATTTATAAAAACAGTGAGACAGACAAAAATTCTTACAACTTTTGTTGAAGGGCTACGATGTAACATGGATTGAACACATGTAGACCCACAGCAGGATGATTATATAAGGCTGGAAGCTATGCACGCTAAGAGATGTTAGAGAGGCTGGGTGAGGAAATGCAGACCTTTTAAAGTAATACTGCCTGGTACCCATTCCATGGGTCCCAAATCTGCAGGTTCAAGGGAATCTTCTGACAGCGAAAACATGCCTGGGAAACCGAGATGAATGTACACCGTGTGCTCAGGAAAGGTGTCTAAAATGCACCTCATTTTTGATCTCCTGGTGCTGGGGTTCGCCATTCCAGCCACATTACTAACAATCTCCCCACTTGGAGAATCAGCACCTTTAACCTCCTGTTTCACACAGTTGGCAATTTGTGCAGAGGATAAATGGGAAGAGGGGGAACCAATGAGAGATTAGCTGTAGGAGTTTTGACAGGCACATGTCACTCTAATTTCCCATTAGGAAGAAGAATTAACCAAAGGCTCAGCCTGCCTCCCCAGAACCAGAATAGGGCCAGAAGTAATCCAATGGTTTGGCGGCCAGCTCACAAAAAAAGCGAGTTGCAAAATGGAGCTCAGGAGCAGACAATTCAAAGACCTGCAAAGATATAAATGATAACCAACGTCCAAAAATATATTCAGCTAAGGTAACGAAGAGGATCTGAATGAGAGGCAGAATTGCAGGAAACAGATTTCAAAAGGTAGATTGTACTCACATTTAAATCATATGAAAAGCAGCAGAATTTCTAAAATGATGCAGTTGGGCAAAAGGGTGTATGCGTTTTTTTCGTGAATATCTTCAGGAAAAAAACACATGCAGAGTTTTTGGCCAACCAAGCAAGAGGGAAATGCAAATCTGCACAACAAAGGAGTCTCAATTTCCACTGCTCAGAAAGGCAGTCCAAAAAATGTGTACAAACCAGAAATGCAGGAGAGGCCATGGAAAACAGGGAGCCTAGTCACGCTGATGGGTGCGGTATAAATATCCAAGAGCCACTCTGAAGAAGTGTATGCTGTTTCCTAAAACTTCTAAAATACAAAGCCCCCAAGCAAAGGGGACTTCAACTCACGGGCATATGACTTGGGAAGACTAAATATCAATAAGACACAGGCACCCCAAAGTTTAGGGCTGCTCTGCATACAAGAACCTCAACTTTGGTACACCTAAAATATCCCAGGAAAAAGAGAAATGCATAAAGAACTTGTGGTAATTTTGTACAACGGAATATCACTCAGACGTGAAATCAGTGTATATAAGGCCAGTAGCAGCATAATGAGTGGATTTAGGTATGATGATTCTAAGGGAAATTAGTCACACAGAAAAAGAATCTTATCATAAGATATCACTTATAGAGGGAATGTCAATATCACAACACATGAACTGAATTAGGAAAGAGAACAGAGTCTCACATTTAGAAAAAAAACTCTTATGCCTGCTTCAGGGGAAAGGAGAGGTGGGGTGATGCATAAAACCAGAGTATGATATTAGCACAGGTACCATTCCATAAACCAAATACAGAATAGACAAGACCTACACCTTCCTCAGTGAATGGGACTCAACACCCCTATTCCCCGCCGAGGAATATATCTGACTAGTAAGAATCTTAAAACCTATGTATTCATATGTCTCCGTAAGGAAATCAATTGTGTCTAGACTGGCATAAACAGGTCAGTGAAAACCAGCTCAACCCCATAATAAAAATGAATTTCAAAAACAAAACCAAAAAACAGCAAAATTCTTACACAATTCCTTCAGGGGTTCTAATGAAACCTGGAATGACCCTATCTGCAAAGACAGCTGGATGAGACATAAGGCTGGACACTTGGGACTGAGAGGACTGGTGAGATTGGGAGAGAAAATGCAGACCCTTTAAAGTAGTAATGCATGCCACCATTCCATGGGTCCCAAATCTCCAGGTAGAAGGGAATATCACTACAGTTATAACATGTATGGGAAACCTAGAGAATGGACACCCTGTGATGGCGAAAGGTTTCTAAAACTCTCCTAATTTTTCCTCTCCTTGTGCTCCACTTTGGCATTCCAACTGCTTTACTATCAATCTCCCAACTTAGGAGAGTCAGCCCCTATAACCTCCTGGTTCGCACAGTTTGCTATTTGTGCAGATGATGAAAGGGAAGAGGGAGAACCAATCAGAGAGTAGATGTAGGCATTTGGACGGGCACATGTCACTCTAATTTCCCGTCAGGAAGAAGAATTACCCAAAGCCTCAGCCACCCACAGGGAACCAATAAAGCCACCCCTGGAACCAGTATAGGTCCTGAAGCAAAATTGTGGATTTGCGGCCAGCTCACAAAAATGGGATTTGAAAATTGGAGCTCAGGGGCCCAGCAATTCAAAAACCTGCAGAGTTATAAAGGACTACTCTCTTCCAGAAATCTGTTGAGGGAAGGCAATGAAGCGGACTTGAAAATGAGGCAGAATTGCACAAAACATATTTCAAGAGGTAAATTGGAATCGCCTTTGAAGCACAGAAAAAGCATCCCAACTTGGACGGTGATGCACTTGGCCAAAAAGGGCGTATGCCTTTTCCCCTGAATATATTCAGGAGAAAACGCATACGTCCTTTCTGGCCAATGAAGCAAGCATGCAATTCAAATCCACACTACAAAGAATTGTCACTTCCCACCGCTCGAAAGGGACATCTGTATATCTGTAAAAACCAGAAAGGCAAGAGCGAGATGACAAGGGCATGAAGCAATGTGATCCCAAGGGTCATGGAGGATTGTGATGACAAGCGCATGGAGCATTGTGATGACAAGATTATGTAGCATTTTGCTGACAAAGGCAAGGAGCATTGTGATGACAAGGTTCATGGAGCACTTTGATGACAAGCGTCATGGAGCATTGTGATTACAGGGGTCATGGAGCATTGGGATGACAAGAGCATGGATCATTGTGATGACAAGGTTCATGGAGCATTTTGATGACAAGAGTCCCGGATCATTGTGTCGTCAGGGTTCATGGAGCGTTGTGATGACAGTGGTCATGGAGCATTGTGATGACAGGGGTCAGGGAGCATTGTGATGAGAAGGTCATGGACCATTGGGCTGAAAATGTTCATGGAGTATTGTGATGAGAGGCGTCATGGAGCATTGTGATGACAAGGTACTGGAGCATTGTGATGAGAAGACCATGGAGCCTTGTGATGACATGTCTCATGGGGCATTCTGAGGAAAAGTGCCATGGAGCATTGTGATTACAGGGGTCTTGGAGCATTGTGATGACAAGGGCATGGAGCATTGGGATGAGAAGGCCATGGAGCGTTCTGATGACATGCATCATGGAGCTTTGTGAGGACAAGGGCATGGAGCATTGTGTTTTCAGGGGTCTTGGAGCACTGTGATGAAAAGGGCATGGATCATTGTGATGAAAAAGGCATGGAGCCTGGTCATGACAGGGTTCAAGGAGCATACTGACGACAAGTGTCAGGGAGCATTGTGATGACAAGGGTATTGAGCATTGTGATGACAAAGGTCATGGAGCATTGTGATGAGAAGACGATGGATAATTGTGATGACGAGCGTCATGGGGCGTTGTGATGATAAGTGTTATGGAACATTTTGATCACAAGGATTTGGAGCATTGTGATGACAGAGGTCATGGGGCATTTTGATTTCATTGTGATGACAATAGCCTGAAGCATTATGATGATGGGCATGCTGCATTGTGATGACAGGGTTCATGGAGCATTGAGATGAAAAGGGGCATGGAGCATTGTGATTACAGGAGTCTTGGAGCATTGTGATGACAAGGGCATGGAGCATCGTGAATGAGAAGGCCATGGAGAATTCTGATGACATGCGTCATGGAGCTTTGTGATGACAAGGGCATGGAGCATTGTGATTACAGGGGTCTTGGAGCACTGTGATGACAAGGGTCATGGAGCCTTGTGATGACAAGGCCGTGGAACATTGTGATGGCAGTGGTCATGGAGCATTTTTATGACAGGGGTCATGGAGCATTGTGATGACCAGGGCATGGAACACTGTGATACATGGGTCATGGAGGATTGTAATGACAAGCGCATGGAGCATTGTGATAAGAATGGCATCGAGCATTGTGATGAAAAGCATCATGTAGCCTGTGATGACAAGGGCATGGAACAATGTGATGAGAGGTTTCATGGAGCATTGTGATGACAATGGCATGCAGCATTGTGATGCCAAGGGTCATGGAGCTTTGTGATGACAAAGGTCATGGAGCATTTTGATGACAAGAGGTGTGGTGCATTCTGTTGTGTAGGGCAGGGAGCATTGTGATAACAGGGTCATGGAGCAATTTGATGAAAAGTGTCATGGAACATTTTGATGACAGGGGTTATGGAACATTGAGATGTCAAGGGTCATGGAACATTTCCATGACAGGGTTTAAGGACCATTGTGATGACAGGGGAGTGTGTGTATTGTGATGACTAGTGAGGGAACATGTTGATATCAGTGGTGAGAGAGCATTTTTATAAGAAGTGCATGGAGCATTGTGATGACAATCTTTATGGAGCATTGTGATGACAAGGTTGTGGAGCATTGTGATGACAAGGGTCATGGAGCATTGAGTTGACAAAGGCACGGAGCATTGTGATGACAAGTGTCACGGAGCATTGTGATGAAAAGTTCATGGAGCATTGTGGTGACAAAGTTCACAGAGCCTTGTGATGATGAGGGCATGGACCATTGTGATGACACAGGTCATGAAGCCTTGTGAAGACTGGAGTCACGGAGAATTGTGATGACTGGGGTCATGGAGCATTGTGATGACAAGGGCATGGAGCTTTGTGATGACAGGGGCATAGGGCATTGGTCTGACAAGTTTCATGGATAATTGTGTTGACAGTGGGCATGGCACATTGTGATGACAAGGTCATGGAGCATTGTGAAGACAAGGTCATGGAGTATTGTGAAGACAGGTGTCAGGGAGCATTGTGATGACATATTTCATGGTCAATTGTGATGACAATGGCATGGAGCATTGTGATGCCAAGTGTTATGGAGGATTGTGATGACAAAGGTAATGGAGCATTGTGATGACAAGGGCTTGGATCATTGTTATGACAAGGGCATGGAGCATTGTGATGACAACGGGAAGTGAGAATTTTGATGAAAAGGTCGTGAAGCATTGTGATAACAAAGGCATGGAGCTTGCTATGACAGGGGTCATGGGGCATTGCGATGACAAGTGCATGGAGAATTGTGATGACAAGAGCATGTAACATAGTGATGAGAACTGTCATGGAGCACTGTGATGACAAGGACATGGAGAATTGTGATGACAAGGGACATGGTGCATTGTCATAACCAGGGCATGGAGCATTGTGATGGCAAGACCGTGGAGCACTGTGATGAGAAGACCATGGATAATTGTGATGACGAGCATCATGGAACACTGTAATGACAAGGGGCATGGAGCATTGTGATGACAGGTGTCATGGAGCATTGTGACCACAGGGGTCATGGATCATTGTGATGACAAGTGTCACGGAGCATTCTGATGACAAGCTTGTGGAGTATTGTGATGACAATGGCATGGAGCACTGTGATGAAAAGGGCATGGATCACTGTGATGAAAAAGGCATGGAGACTTGTCATGACAGGGTTCAATGAGCATACTGACGACAGGTGTCAGGGAGCGTTGTGATGACAAGTGTATTGAGAATTGTGATGACAAGGGTCATGGAGCATTGTGATGAGAAGTCCATGGATAATTGTGATGACCAGCATCATGGGGCGTTGTGATGACAAGTATTACGGAACATTGTGATCACAAGGGTTTGGAGCATTGTGATGACAGAGGTCATGGAGAATTTTGATTTCATTGTGATGACAATAGCATGAAGCATTATGATGATGGGCATGGTGCATTATGATGACAGGGTTCATGGATCATTGAGATGAAAAGGGGCATGGAGCATTGTGATTACAGGGGTCTTGGAGCATTGTGATGAGAAGGGTCATGGAGCCTTGTAATGACAAGGCCATGGAACATCGTGATGGCAGGGGTAATGGAGCATTGTTATCACAGGTGTAATGGAGCATTGTGATGGCAAGGGCATGGAGCATTGTGATGAGAAGGCCATGGAGCATTCTGATGACATGTGTCAGGTAACATTGTGATGACAATGGCATGGAGCAATGTGATGAGAGCGTTCATGGAGCATTGTGATGACCATGACATGGAGCATTGTGATGCAAAGGGTCATGGATCTTTGTGATGACAAAGGTCATGGAGCATTTTGATGACAAGGGCGTGGTGCATTGTGATGAGAAGGGCAGGGAGCATTGTGATGACAGGGTCATGGAACAATTTGATGAAAAGGGTCATGCAACATTTTGATGACAGGGGTTATGGAACATTGTGATGTCAGGGGTCATTGAGCATTTTGATGAAATGGTTCATGGAGCATTTTGATGACAGGGGTTATGGAACATTGTGATGTCAGGGGTCATCGAACATTGTGATGATAAGTGCATGTAGAATTGTGATGACAGGAGTCATGGAACATTGTGATGACAGGGGTGAGGGAGTATTGTGATGAATAGTGATGTAACATTGTGATATCAGTGGTGAGAGAGCATTTTGATGAGAAGTGCATGGAGCATTGTGATGACAAGGTTTATGGAGCATTGTGATGACAAGATTGTGGAGCACTGTGATGACAAGCGCATGGCGCATTGTGATGTCATGGGTCATGGAGCATTGTGCTGACAAGCGCATGGAGCATTGTGATGACAAGGGTCATGGAGCATTGTGCTGAGAAAGGCATAGAGCATTGTGATGACAAGGGTCAAAGAGCATTGTGATGAAAAGTTCATGGAGCATTGTGGTTAAAAAGTCACAGAGACTGTAGATGAGGAGGGCATGGACCATTGTGATGACAAAGGTCATGAAGCATTGTGATGACTGGAGTCACGGAGAATTGTGATGACAGGGGTCGTGGAGCATTGTGATAAGAAGGGCATGGAACATTGTGATGACAAGGGCATGGAGCATTGGTCTAATAAGTTTCATGGATTATTGCGATGACAGTTGGAATGGTGCATTGTGATGACAAGGGCATGGAGCACAGTGATGACCAGGTCATGCAGTATTGTGAAGACAGGTGTCAGGGAGCATTGTGATGACATATGTAATGGCCCATTGTGATGACAATGGCATGGAGCATTGTGTTGCCAAGTGTCATGGAGGATTCTGATGACAAAGGTAATGGAGCATTGTGATGACAATGGCTTGGAGCATTGTGATGACAAGGGTCAGGGAGCATTCTGATGACAAGCTTGTGGAGTAATTTGATGACATTGGCATGGAGCATTGTGATGAAAACGGCATGGGGCATTGTGATGAAAAAGGCATGGAGCCTTTTCGTGACAGGGTTCAAGGAGCATTCTGACGACAAGTGTCAGGGAGCATTGTGATGACAAGTGTATTGAAAATTATGATGACAAAGGTCATGGAGCATTGTGATGAAAAGGGCATGGAGTATTGTGATGAAAGGAATCATGGAGCATTGTGATGACAAGTGTTATGGAACATTGTGATCACAAGGGTTTGGAGCATTGTGAGGACAGAGGTCATGGATCATTTTGATTTCAAGGAACATGGAGCATTGTGATGACAAGGGCAGGAAGCAATGTGATCCCAAGGTTCATGGAGTATTGTGATGACAAGCGCATAGAGCATCGTAATGACAGGGTCATGTAGCATTTTGCTGACAAAAGCATGGAGCATTGAGATGACAGGTGTCCAGGAGCACTGTGATGGCAAGCGTCAAGGAGCATTGTATTTACAGGGGTCAAGGAGCATTGGGATGACAAGGGCATGCATCATTGTGATGCCAAGTGTCATGGAGCATTGGGCTGAAAATGTTCATGGAGTTTTGTGATGACAGGGGTCATGGAGCATTGTGATGACTAGGGAATGGAGCATTGTGATGACAAGAGTACCGGATCATTGTGTTGTCAGGTGTCATGGAGCGTTTTGATGACAGTGGTCATGGAGCATTGTGATGATATTGGTCAAGGAGCATTGTAATGAGAAGGTCATGGAGCATTGGGCTGAAAACGTTCATGGAGTATTGTGATGACAGGCGTCATGGAGCATTGTGATGATAAGGGAATGGAGCATTTTGATGACAACGTCCTGGAGCATTGTGATGAGAAGACCATGGAGCCTTGTGATGACAAGTCTCATGGAGCATTGTGATGAAAAGGGGCATGGAGCATTGTGATTACAGGGGTCTAGGACCATTGTGATGACAAGGGCATGGAGCATTGTGATGAAAAGTGCATGGATCATTGTGATGAAAAAGGCATGGAGCCTTGTCATGAAAGGGTTCAAGGAGCATACCGATGGCAAGAGTAAGGGAGCATTGTGATGACATGTGTATTGAGAATTGTGATGACAAATGTCATGGGGCATTGTGATGAGAAGTCCATGGATAATTGTGATGACCAGCGTCATGGGGCATTGTGATGACAAGTGTTATGGAACATTGTGATTACAAGGGTTTGGAGCATTGTGATGACAGAGGTCATGGAGCATTTTGATTTCATTGTGATGACAATAGCATGAAGCATTATGATGATGGGCATGGTGCATTGTGATGACAGTGTTCATGGAGCATTTTGATGAAAAGGGTCATGGAGCATTTGTCTGACAAGTTTCATGGATTATTGTGATGACAGTGGGCATGGCACATTGTGATGACAAGGGCATGAAGCATTGTGATGACAAGGTCATGGAGTATTGTGAAGACAGGTGTCAGGGAGCATTGTGATGACATATGTCATGTTCCATTGTGATGACAATAACACGGAGCATTGTGATGCCAAGTGTCATGGAGGATTGTTGTGACAAACGTAAAGGAGCATTTTGATGACAAGGGCATGGAGCATTGAGATGACAAGGTCCACTGATAATTTTAATGTCCAGGTCGTGAAACATTGTGATGACAAGCGCATGGAGCTTCCTATGACAGGGGTCATGGAGCATTGCGATGACAAGTGCATGGAGTATTGTGATGACAAGAGCATATAACATAGTGATGAGAAGTGCCATGGAGCGTTGTGATGACAAGGAAGTGGAGAATTGTGAGGACGAGGGACATTGAGCTTTGAGATGACCAGGGCATGGAGAATTGTGATGGCAAAACCGTGGAGCATTGTGATGAGAAGACCTTGCGTAATTGTGATGACGAGCATCATGAAGCACTGTAATGACAAGGGGCATGAAGCATTGTGATGACAGGTGTCAGGGAGCATTGTGATGACAGGGGTCATGGAGCATTGTGATGACAAGGGCACGGAGCATTGTGATGACAAGGACCATTGAGAATTTTGATGACAAGGTCATGAAGCATTGTGATGACAAACACTTGGAGCTTGCTATGACAGGGGGCATGGAACATTGCAATGACAAGTGCATGGAGAATTGTGATGACAAGAGCATGTAACATTGTGATGAGACGTGTCATGTAGCATTGTGATGACAAGGACGTGGAGAATTGTGATGACAAGGGACATGGAGCATTGTGATGAGCAGGGCATAGAGCATTGTGATGACAGGTGTCATGGAGCATTATTATGACAAGGGCCATAGTGCATTCTGACATAAGATATCACTTATGAAGGGAATGTAAACATGGCTACATATGAACTGAATTAGGAAAGAGAACAGTGTCTCAGATATAGAAAACACACTTATGCTTGCTTAAGGGGAAAGGAGAGGTGGGGAGACACACAAAACCAGAGTTTGATATTAGCACAGGTAACATTCCATAATCCAAATACAGAAGAGACAAGCCCTACTCCTTCCTCAGTGAACGGGACTCAACACCCTAATTCCCGGCAGAGAAATATATCTGACTAGTAAGAATCTTAAAACCTATGTATTGATATGTCTCCGTAAAGGAACCAAGTGTGTCTAGCATGACATAAACACGGCAGTGAGAAGCAGCTCAAACCCACTATAAAAATGAATTTCAAAACAAAACAAAAAACAGTTTAATTCTTACACAATACCTTCAGGGGTTCTGATGAAACTTGGAATGACACTGTCTACAACGACAGCTGGATGTGGCATAAGGCTGGTCACTTGGGACTGAGAGGATTGGTGAGATTGGGTGAGAAAAGGCAGACCCTCTAAAGCAATAATTCCTGCCCATCATTCCATGGTTCCCAACTCTCCAGGTAAAAGGGAATATCACTAGAGTTATAACATGTATGGGAAACCTAGAGAATTGACACCCTCTGATGGAGAAAGTTTGCTAAAACTCTACTAATTTTTTTTTCTCTCCTTGTGCTCCAACTTGACATTCCTACTGCTTTAATATCAATCTCCCAACTTGGAGAGTCAACCCCTATAACCTCCTGTTTCGCACAGTTGGCACATTGTTCAGAGGATATAAGGGAAAAGGGAGAACCAATGAGAGAGTAGCTGTAGGCATTTGTCTCTGTAAGGGAATCAAGAGTGTCTAGACTGGCATAAACATGGCAGCGAGAATCAGCTCAAACCCACTATAAAAAGGAATTTCAAAAACAAAACAAAAAAACTGGGAAATTCTTTACAATTCCTTCAGGGTCTCTGATGAAACCTGGAATGACCCTATCTACAATGACAGCTGGATGTTACATAAGGCTGGACACGTGGCACTGAGAGGATTGGTGAGATTGGCTGAGCAAATGCAGACCCTTCAAAGCAATAAAGCATGGCACACATTACATGCGTCCCAACTCTCCAAGTTGAAGGGGATATTACTACAACTATAACATGTACCAGAAACCTAGAGAATGGACACACTGTGAACAAGAAACGTTTCTAAAACTCAACTAATACTCCGTCTCCTGGTGCTCATGTTTGACACTGCAACTTCTTTACTATCAATCTCCCAACTTAGAGACAGCACATTTAACCCCCTTGTTGGCACACGTTGCCAATTTGGCAGAGGATGAAAGGGAAGAGGGAGAACCAATGGGAGAGTAGCTGTTTGGCATTTGGACGGGCACATGTCACTCTAATTTCCCGGCAGGAAGAAGAATTAACCAAAGTCTCAGCCACCCACCGGGAACCCATATACGTCTTGAACCAAAATATTGGTCTTGCGTTCAGCTCACAAAAAACGAGTTGCAAAATGGGGCTCAGGGGCACAACAATTCACAAACTGGCAGACTAATAAAGGACAACTATCATCCAAAAATCTGTTGAGGGAAGGCAGCGAGGTAGACTTGAAAGCTAGGCAGAATAGCAGGAAACAGATTTCAAGAGGTACGTTGGAATCGCCTTTAAAGCACAGGAAAAGGGGCACAACTTCGACAATGATGCACTTGGCCAAAAAGGGCGTATGCATTTTCTCCTGAATATATTTAGGAGAGAACTCATATGCCCGTTTTGGCCAAGCAAGCAAGCGGACAATGCAAATCTGCAATACAAAGAAGTATCTCTTCCAACCGGTACAAAAGGGACATCCACAAAATGTGTAAAAACCAGAAAGGCAAGACAGGCCCTGGAGAACAGGGAGCCTTGTTATGCTGATGGGCGGGATGTAAATTGCAAACTGCCTCTCTGGAGGAGTGCATTGGGTTCCCTAAAACAAGTAAACACCAGATCTACAGAGCCAAGGGCACTTCCAGTCTAGGGAATATACCTTGGGAAAACTGAAAATCAATAAGACACAGCCACCTCAAAATTTAGGGCTGCACTGCTTACAAGAACCTCAACTTGGGTACACCTTAAATATCCCAGGAAATATAAAAATGGCTCAAAAAATTGTGGTACTTATGTATGATGGAATATCCGTCAGGCATGAAATCAATGTCATAAGACCAGTAGAAACAAAATGAGTGGATTCTGTTATGATGATTCTAAGTGAAATAAGACACACAGAAAAAGAAATTTATCATAAGATATCACTTATGAAGATCCTGTAACATGGCTACACTTGAACTGAGTTAGGAAAGAGAACAGAGTCTCACATTTAGAAAACACACTTATGCCTGCTAGAGTTGGAAGGAGAGGTGGGGTGATGCATAAAACCAGGGTTTGATATAAGCACAGGTACTGTTCAAAAACCAACTATTGAATACAGAAGACCTACAAGTTCCTCACTGAAACGGACTCAAAACCCCATATTTCCCGCAGAGGAATATATCTGACTAGTAAGAATCTTAAAACCTATGTATTGATATGTCTCCGTAAGGGAAACAAGTGTTTCTAGACTGGCATAAGCATGGCAGCGAGAATCAGCTCAAACCCACTATCAAAAGGAATTTCAAAAACAAAACAAAGAAAACAGGGAAATTCTTTACAATTCCTTCAGGGTCTCTGATGAAACCTGGAATGACCCTATCTACAACGACCGCTGGATGTGGCATAAGGCTGGACGCTTGGGACTGAGAGGATTGGTGAGATGGGGTGAGCAAATGCAGACCTTGTAAACCAATAATGAATGGCACCCATTCCATGGGTCCCAACTCTGCGGGTTGAAGGGAATATTAATACAGCTATAACATATACAGGAAACCTAGAGAATGGACACACTGTGAATACAAAAGGTTTCTAAAACTCAACGAATAGTCCCTCTCCTGGTGTTCCGGTTTGACTTTCCAACTGCTTTACTAACAATCTCCCAACTTGGAGAGACACCCCTTTTAACCTCCTGGTACACACACGTTGCCAATTTGGCAGAGGATGAAAGGAAAGGGGGAGAACCAATGACCGAGTAGCTGTTAGGCATTTAGACGGGCACATGTCACTCTAATTTCACGGGAGGAAGAAGAATTAACCAAAGTCTCAGCCACCCACGGGGAACAAGTAGAGGTCCTGAACCAAAATTTTGGACTTGCGGTCAGCTCACAAAAAATGAGTTGAAAAATGGGGCTCAGGGCACAGCAATTCACAAACTGGAAGAGTAATAAAGGACAACTATCATCCAAAAATCTGTTGAGGGAAGGCATCGAGGCGGAGTTGAAATCGAGGCAGAATAGCAGGAAACAGATTTCAAGAGGTATGTTGGAATCGCCTTTAAAGCACAAGAAGTGGGGCACAACTTCGACAATGATGCACTTGGCGCAAAAGGGCGTTTGCATTTTCTGCTGAATATTTTCAGGAGAAAATGCATACGACCTTTTTGGCCAAGCAAGCAAGCAGGCAATGCAAATCTGCACTACAAAGAAGTATCACTTCCCACCGGTCAAAAGGGACATCCGCAAAATGTGTAAAAACCAGAAAGGCAAGACAGGCCCTGGAGAACAGGGAGCATTGTTATGCTGATGGGCAGGATGTAAATTGCCAACTGCCTCTCTGGTGGAGTGAATTGTGTTCCCTAAAACAAGTAAACAACAGAGCTACAGAGCCAAGGGCACTTCCAGTCTAGGGAAATACCTTGGGAAAACTGAAAATCAATAAGACAGAGCCACCCCAACGTTTAGGGCTGCACTGCTTACAAGAACCTCAACATGGGTACACCTTAAATATCCCAGGAAATATAAAAATGGTTCAAAAAATTGTGGTACTTACGTACGATGGAATATCCCTCAGCCATGAAATCAATGTCATAAGACCAGTAGCAGCAAAATGAGTGGAATGAGGTTCGATGATTCTAAGTGAAATAAGTCACACAGAAAAAGCAAGTTATCATAAGATATCACTTACGAAGATCCTGTAAACATGGCTACACTTGAACTGAGCTAGGAAAGAGAACAGAGTCTCACATTTGGAAAACACTCTTATGCCTGCTTAAGGGGGAAGGAGAGGTGGGGTGATGCATAAAACCAGAGTTTGATATAAGCACAGGTACCGTTCCAAAAACCAACTATGGAATAGACAAGACCTACACCGTCCTCAGTGAAAGGGACTCAAAACCCCATATTTCCCGCAGAAGAATATATCTAACTAGTAAGAATCTTAAAACCTATGTATTGATATGTCTCTGTAAGGGAATCAAGTGTCTAGACTGGCATAAACATGGCAGCAAGAATCAGCTGAAATCCACTATCAAAAGGAATTTCACAAACAAAACTAAAAAACAGGCAAATTCTTTACAATTCCTCCAGGGTCGCTGATGAAATCTGGAATGACCCTATCTACAACGACCGCTGGATGTGGCATAAGGCTGGACACTTGGGACTTAGAGGATTGGTGAGATTGGGTGAGCAAATGCAGACCTTGTAAACCAATAATGCATGGCACCCATTCCATGGGTCCCAACTCTGCGGGTTGAAGGGAATATTAATACAGCTATAACATGTACAGGAAACCTAGAGAATGGACACACTGTGAATACAAAAGGTTTCTAAAACTCAACGAATAGTCCCTCTCCTGGTGTTCCGGTTTGACTTTCCCACTGCTTTACTATCAATCTCCCAAATTGGAGAGACACCCCTTTTAACCTCCTGGTGCACACACGTTGCCAATTTGGCAGAGGATGAAAGGAAAGGGGGAGAACCAATGACAGAGTAGCTGTTAGGCATTTAGACGGGCACATGTCACTCTAATTTCACGGTAGGAAGAAGAATTAACCAACGTCTCAGCCTCCCACGGGGAACAAGTAGAGGTCCTGAACCAAAATTTTGGACGTGCGGTCAGCTCACAAAAAATAAGTTGAAAAATGGGGCTCAGGGCACAGCAATTCACAAACTGGAAGAGTAATAAAGGACAACTATCATCCAAAAATCTGTTGAGGGAAGGGAACGAGGCGGAGTTGAAATCGAACCAGAATAGCAGGAAACAGATTTCAAGAGGTACGTTGGAATCGCCTTTAAAGCACAGGAAGAGTGGAACAACTTCGACAATGATGCATTTGGCCAAAAAGGGCGTATGCGTTTTCTCTTGAATATATTCAGGAGAAAACGCATACGCCCTTTTTGGCCAAGCAAGCAAGCGGGCAATGCAAATCTGCACTACAAAGAAGTATCACTTCCCACCGGTCAAAAGGGACATCCGCAAAATGTGTAAAAACCAGAAAGGCAAGACAGGCCCTGGAGAACAGGGAGCCTTTTTATGCTGATGGGCGGGATGTAAATTGCCAACTGCCTCTATGGAGGAGTGCATTGTGTTCCCTAAAACAAGTAAACAACAGAGTTACAGAGCCAAGGGCACTTGCACTCTAGGGAATATACCTTGGGAAAACTGAAAATCAATAAGACAGAGCCACCCCAAAATTTACGGCTGCACTGCTCACAATAACCTCAACTTCGGTACACCTTAAATATCCCAGGAAATATAAAAATGGTTCAAAAAATTGTGGTACTTACGTACGATGGAATATCCCTCAGCCATGAAATCAATGTCATAAGACCAGTAGCAACAAAATGAGTGGATTCTGTTATGATGATTCTAAGTGAAATAAGACACACAGAAAAAGAAATTTATCATAAGATATCACTTATGAAGAACCTGTAAACCTGGCTACACTTGAACTTAGCTAGGAAAGAGAACAGAGTCTCACATTTGGAAAACACTCTTATGCCTGCTTAAGGGGGAAGGAGAGGTGGGGTGATGCATAAAACCAGAGTTTCATATAAGCACACCTACCGTTCCGAAAACCAACTATGGAATAGACAAGACCTACATATTCCTCAGTGAAAGGGACTGAAAAGCCCATATTTCCCGCAGAAGAATATATCTGAATAGTAAGAATCTTAAAACCTATGTATTGATATGTCTCTGTAAGGGAATCAAGTGTGTCTAGACTGGCATAAACTTGGCAGCGAGAATCAGCTGAAACCCACTATCAAAAGGAATTTCACAAACAAAACAAAAAAACAGGGAAATTCTTTACAATTCCTTCAGGGTCTCTGATGAAACCTGGAATGACCCTATCTACAATGACAGCTGGATGTGGCATAAGGCTGGACACTTGGGACTGAGAATATTGGTGAGATTGGGTGAGCAAATGCAGACCTTGTAAACCAATAATGCATGGCACCCATTCCATGGGTCCCAACTCTGCGGGTTGAAGGGAATATTAATACAGCTATAACATGTACAGGAAACCTAGAGAATGGACACACTGTGAATACAAAAGGTTTCTAAAACTCAACGAATAGTCCCTCTCCTGGTGTTCCGGTTTGACTTTCCAACTGCTTTACTATCAATCTCCCAACTTGGAGAGACACCACTTTTAACCTCCTGGTACACACACGTTGCCAATTTGGCAGAGGATGAAAGGAAAGGGGGAGAACCAATGACACAGTAGCTGTTAGGCATTTAGACGGGCACATGTCACTCTAATTTCACGGGACGTTGAAGAACTAACCAAAGTCTCAGCCTCCCACGGGTAAAAAGTAGAGGTCCTGAACCAAAATTTTGGACTTGCGGTGAGCTCACAAAAAATGAGTTGAAAAATGGGGCTCAGGGCACAGCAATTCACAAACTGGAAGAGTAATAAAGGACAACTATCATCCAAAAATCTGTTGAGGGAAGGCAACGAGGCGGAGTTGAAATCGAGGCAGAATAGCAGGAAACAGATTTCAAGAGGTATGCTGGAATCGCCTTTAAAGCACAGGAAGAGGGGCACAACTTCGACAATGATGCACTTGGCCAAAAAGGGCGTATGCGTTTTCTCCTGAATATATTCAGGAGAAAACGCATACGCCCTTTTTGGCAAACCAAGCAAGCAGGCAATGCAAATCTGCAATACAAAGAAGTATCACTTCCCACTGGTCAAAAGGGACATCCGCAAAATGTGTAAAAACCAGAAAGGCAAGACAGGCCCTGGAGAACAGGGAGCCTTGTTATGCTGATGGGCTGGTTGTAAATTGCCAACTGCCTCTCTGGAGGAGTGCACTATGTTCCCTAAAACAAGTAAACAACAGAGCTACAGAGCCAAGGGCACTTCCAATCTAGGGAATATACCTTGGGAAAACTGAAAAGCAATAAGCCAGAGCCACCCCAAAATTTAGGGCTGCACTGCTTACAAAAACCTCAACTTGGGTACACCTTAAATATCCCAGGAAATATAAAAATGGTTCAAAAATTTGTGGTACTTACGAACAATGGAATATCCCTCAGCCATGAAATCAATGTCATAAGACCAGTAGTAGCAAAATGGGTGGATTCAGGTACGATGATTCTAAGTGAAATAAGTCACATAGAAAAAGAAACTTATCATAAGATATCACTTATGAAGATCATGTAAACATGGCTACAATTCAACTGAATTAGGAAAGAGAACAGTGTCTCACATTTAGAAAACACTCTTATGCCTGCTTAAGGGGGAAGGAGAGGTGGGGTGATGCATAAAACCAGAGTTTGATATAAGCACAGGTACCATTCCAAAAACCAACTATGGAATAGACAAGACCTACACCTTCCTCAGTGAAAGGGACTCAAAATCCCATATTTCCCACAGAGGAATATATCTGACTAGTAAGAATCTTAAAACCTATGTATTGATATGTCTCCGTAAGGGAATCAAGTGTGTCTAGACTGGCATAAACATGGCAGCGAGAATCAGCTCAAACCCACTATAAAAAGGAATTTCAAAAACAAAACAAAAAAACTGGGAAATTCTTTACAATTCCTTCAGGGTCTCTGATGAAACCTGGAATGACCCTATGTACAACGACAGGTGGATGTGGCATAAGCAGGGACACTTGCGACTGAGAGGATTGTTGAGATTGGGTGATCAAATGAAGACCCTTTAAAGCACAAATGCCTGGCACCCATTCCATGGGTCCCAACTCTCCAGGTTGAAGGGAATATTACTACAGCTATAACATGTACGGGAAACCTAGAAAACGGACACACTTTGAATACGAAAGGTTTCTAAAACTCAACGAATAGTCCCTCTCCTGGTGCTCCGGTTTGACTTTCCATCTGCTTTACTATCCACCTCCCAACTTGGAGAGACAGACCCTTTAACCTCCTGGTTCGCACAGGTGGCCAATTTGGCAGAGGATGAAAGGGAAGAGGGAGAACCAATGAGAGAGTAGCTGTTAGGCATTTGGACGGGCACATATCACTGTAATTTCCCAGCAGGAAGAAGAATTAACCAAAGTCTCAGCCCCCCACCGGGAACCAGCATAAGTCCTGAACCATAATTTTGAACTTGCGGTCAGCTCACAAAAAACGAGTTGAAAAATGGTGCTCAAGGGCAGAGCAATTCACAAACTGGCAGAGTAATAAAGGACAACTATCGTTCAAAAATCTGTTAAGGGAAGGCAAGGAGGCGGACTTGAAAGCGATGCAGAATAGCAGGAAACAGATTTCAAGAGGTACGTTGGAATCGCCTTTAAAGCACAGGAAGAGGGGCACAACTTCGACAATGATGCACTTGGCCAAAAACGGCGTATGCGTTTTCTCCTGAATATATTCAGGAGAAAACGCATAGGCCCTTTTTGGCCAAGCAAGCAAGCGGGCAATGCAAATCTGCACTACAAAGAAGTATCACTTCCCACCGGTCAAAAGGGACATCCACAAAATATGTAAAAACCAGAAAGGCAAGACTGGCCCTGGAGAACAGGGAGCCTTGTTATGCTGATGGGCGGGATGTAAATTGCCAACTGCCTCTCTGGAGTAGTGCATTGTGTTCCCTAAAACAAGTAAACAACAGAGCTACAGAGCCAAGGGCACTTCCAGTCTAGGGAATATACCTTGGGAAAACTGAAATTCAATAAGACAGAGCCACTCCAAAATTTAGGGCTGCACTGCTTACAAGGGCCTCAACTTGGGTGCAACTTAAATATCCCAGGAAATATAAAAATGGTTCAAAAAATTGTGGTACTTACGTACGATGGAATATCCCTCAGCCATGAAATCAATGTCATAAGACCAGTAGCAGCAAAATGGGTAGATTCAGGTACGATGATTCTAAGTGAAATAAGTCACAGAGAAAAAGAAACTTATCATAAGATATCACTTATGAAGATCCTGTAAACATCGCTACACTTGAACTGAGTTAGGAAAGAGAACAGTGTCTCACATTTAGAAAACACTCTTATGCCTGCTTAAGGGGGAAGGAGAGATGGGGTGATGCATAAAACCAGAGTTTGATATAAGCACAGGTACCGTTCCAAAAACCAACTATGGATTAGACAAGACCTACACATTCCTCAGGGAAAGGGACTCAAAACCCCATATTTCCTGCAGAGGATTATATCTGACTAGTAAGAATCTTAAAACGTATGTATTGATATGTCTCCATAAGGGAATCAAGTGTGTCAGACTGGCATAAACATGGCAGCGAGAATCAGCTCAAACCCACTATAAAAAGGAATTTCAAAAACAAAACAAAAAAACTGGGAAATTCTTTACAATTCCTTCAGGGTCTCTGATGAAAGCTGGAATGACCCTATCTACAACGACAGCTGGATGTGGCATAAGGCTGGACACTTGGGACTGAGAGGATTGGTGAGATTGGGTGAGCAAATGCATACCGTTTAAAGCACAAATGCCTGGCACCCATTCCATGGGTCCCAACTCTCCAGGTTGAAGGGAATATTACTACAGCTATAACATGTACAGGAAACCTAGAGAACGGACACACTGTGAATACGAATGATTTCTAAAACTCAACGAATAGTCCCTATCGTGGTGCTCGGGTTTGACTTTCCATCTGCTTTACTATCAACCTCCAAACTTGGAGAGACAGCCCGTTTAACCTCCTGGTTCGCACAGGTTGCCAATTTGGGAGAGGATGAAAGGGAAGAGGGAGAACCAATGAGAGAGTAGCTGTCAGGCATTTGGACGGGCACATATCACTCTAAATTCCCGGCAGGAACAATAATTAACCAAAGTCTCAGCCACCCACTGGGAACCAGTATAGGTCCTGCACCAAAATTTTGGACTTGCGGTCAGCTCACAAAAAAACGAGTTGAAAAATGGAGCTCAGGGGCACAGCAATTCACAAACAGGCCGAGTAATAAAGGACAACTATCGTCCAAAAATCTGTTGAGGAAAGGCAACGAGGCAGATTGAAAGTGAGGCAGAATAGCCGGAAACAGGTTTCAAGAGGTACGTTGGAATCGCCTTTAAAGCACAGGAAGAGGGGCACAACTTCGACAATGATGCACTTGGCCAAAAAGGGCGTATGCGTTTTCTCCTGAATATATTCAGGAGAAAACGCATACGCCCTTTTTGGCCAAGCAAGCAAGCGGGCAATGCAAATCTGCACTACAAAGAAGTGTCACTTCCCACCGGTCAAAAGGGACATCCACAAAATGTGTAAAAACCAGAAAGGCAAGCCAGGCCCTGGAGAACAGGGAGACTTGTTATGCTGATGGGCGGGATGTAAATTGCCAACTGCCTCTCTGGAGGAGTGCATTGTGTTCTCTAAAACCAGTAAACAACAGAGCTACAGAGCCAAGGGCACTTCCAGTCTAGGGAATATACCTTGGGAAAACTGAAAATCACTAAGACAGAGCCACCCCAAAATTTAGGGCTGCACTGCTTACAAGGACCTCAACTTGGGTACACCATAATATCCCAGGAAATATAAAAATGGTTCCAAAAATTGTGGTACTTACGTACGATGGAATATTCTTCAGCCATGAAATCAATGTCATAAGACCAGTAGCAGCAAAATGGGTGGATTCAGATACGATGATTCTAAGTGAAATAAGTCACAGAGAAAAAGAAACTTATCATAAGAAATCACTTATGAAGATCCTGTAAACATGGCTACACTTGAACTGAGTTAGGAAAGAGAACAGAGTCTCACATTTAGAAAACACTCTTATGCCTGCTTAAGGGGGAAGGAGAGGTGGGGTGATGCATAAAACCAGAGTTTGATATAAGCACAGGTACCGTTCCAAAAACCAACTATGGAATAGACCAGACCTACACCTTCCTCAGTGAAAGGGTCTCAAAACCCCATATTTCCTGCAGAGAAATATATCTGACTAGTAAGAATCTTAAAACCTATGTATTGATATGTCTCCGTAAGGGAATCAAGTGTGTCTAGACTGGCATAAACATGGCAGCGAGAATCAGCTCAAACCCATTATAAAAAGGAATTTCAAAAACAAAACGAAAAAACTGAATAATTCTTTAAAATTCCTTCAGGGTCTCTGATGAAACCTGGAATGACCCTATCTACAATGACAGCTTGATGTGCCATAAGGAGGGACACTTGACACTGAGACGATTGGTGAGATTGGGTGAGCAAATGCAGACCCTTTAAAGCACAAATGCCTGGCACCCATTCCATGGTTCCCAACTCTCCAGGTTAGAGGGAATATTACTACAGTTATAACATGTACGGGAAACCTAGAGAACGGACACACTGTGAATATGAAAGGTTTCTAAAACTCAACGAATAGTCCCTCTCCTGGAGCCCCGGTTTGACATTCCATATGCTTTACTATCAACCTCCCAACTTGGAGAGACAGCCCCTTTAACCACCTGCATTCCACAGGTTGCCAATTTGGCAGAGGATGAAAGGGAAGAGGGAGAAACAATGAGAGAGTCGCTGTTAGGCGTTTGCACGGGCACATATCACTGTAATTTCCCGGCAGGAAGAAGAATTAACCAAGGTGTCAGCCACCCACCGGGAACCAGTATAGGTCCTGAACCAAAATTTTGGGCTTGCGGTCAGCTCACAAAAAACGAGTTGAAAAATGGAGCTCAGGGGCACAGCAATTCACAAACTGACCGATTAATAAAGGACAACTATCGTCCAAAAATCTGTTGAGGGTAAGCAACGAGGCGGACTTGAAAGCGAGGCAGAATAGCAGGAAACAGATTTCAAGAGGTACGTTGGAATCGCCTTTAAGGCACAGGAAGAGGGGCACAACTTCGACAATGATGCACTTGGCCAAAAAGGGTGTATGCGTTTTATCCTGAATATATTCAGGAGAAAAGGCATACGCCCTTTTTGGCCAAGCAAGCAAGCGGGCAATGCAAATCTGCACTACAAAGAAGTATCACTTCCCACCGGTCAAAAGGGACATCCACAAAATGTGTAAAAACCAAAAAGGCAAGACAGGCCCTGGAGAACAGGGAGCCTTGTTATGCTGATGTGCGGGATGTAAATTGCCAACTGCCTCTCTGGAAGAGTGCATTGTGTTCCCTAAAACAAGTAAAGAACAGAGCTACAGAGCCAAGGGCACTTCCAGTCTAGGGAATATACCTTGGGAAAACTGAAAATCAATAAGACAGAGCCACCCCAAAATTTAGGGCTGCACTGCTTACAAGGACCTCAACTTGGGTACACCTTAAATATCCCGGGAAATATAAAAATGGTTCAAAAAATTGTGGTACTTACGTACGATGGAATATCCCTCAGCCATGAAATCAATGTCATAAGACCAGTAGCAGCAAAATGGGTGGATTCAGGTACGATGATTCTAAGTGAAATAAGTCACACAGAAAAATAAACTTATCATAAGATATCACTTATGAAGATCCTGTAAACATGGCTACACTTGAACAGAGTTAGGAAAGAGAACAGTGTCTCATATTTAGAAAACACTCTTATGCCTGCTTAAGGGGGAAGGAGAGGTGGGGTGATGCTTAAAACAAGAGTTTGATATAAGCACAGGTACCATTCCAAAACCAACTATGGAATAGACAAGACCTACACCTTCCTCAGTGAAAGGGACTCAAAACCCCATATTTCCCGCAGAGGAATATATCTGACTAGTAAGAATCTTAAAACCTATGTATTGATATGTCTCCGTAAGGGAATCAAGTGTGTCTAGACTGGCATAAACATGGCAGCGAGAATCAGCTCAAACCCACTATAAAAAGGAATTTCAAAAACAAAACAAAAAACTGGGAAATTCTTTACAATTCCTTCAGGGTCTCTGATGAAACCTGGAATGACCCTATCTACAACGACAGCTGTATGTGGCATAATGCTGGACACTTGGGACTGAGAGGATTGGTGAGTTTGGGTGAGCAAATGCAGACCCTTTAAAGCAATAATGCCTGGCACCCATTCCATGGGTCCCAACTCTCCAGGTTGAAGGGAATATTACTACAGTTACAACATGTACGGGAAACCTAGAGAACGGACACACTGTGAATATGAAAGGTTTCTAAAACTCAATGAATAGACCCTCCCATGGTGCTCCGGTTTGAATTTCCATCTGCTTTACTATCAATCTCCCAACTTGGAGAGACAGCCCCTTTAACCTCATGGTTCGCACAAGTTGCCAATTTGGCAGAGGATGAAAGGGAAGAGGGAGAACCAATGACAGAGTAGCTGTTAGGCATTTGGACGGGCACATATCACTCTAACTTCCCGGCAGGAAGAAGAATTAACCAAAGTCTCAGCCCCGCACCGGGAACCAGCATAGGTCCTGAACCAAAATTTTGGACTTGCGGTCAGCTCACCGAAAACGAGTTGAAAAATGGAGCTCAGGGGCACAGCAATTCACAAACTGGCCGAGTAATAAAGGACAACTATCGTCCAAAAATCTGTTGAGGGAAGGCAACGAGGCGGACTTGAAAGCGAGGCAGAATAGCAGGAAACAGATTTCAAGAGGTACGTTGGAATCGCCTTTAAAGCACACGAAGAGGGGCACAACTTCGACAATGATGCACTTGGCCAAAAAGGGCGTATGCGTTTTCCCCTGAATATATTCAGGAGAGAACGCATACACCCTTTTTGGCCAAGCAAGCAAGCGGGCAATGCAAATCTGCACTACAAAGAAGTATCACTTCCCACCGGTCAAAAGGGACATCCACAAAATATGTAAGAACAAGAAAGGCAAGACAGGCCCTGGAGAACAGGGAGCCTTGTTATGCTGATGGGCGGGATGTAAATTGCCAACTGCCTCTCTGGAGGAGTGCATTCTGTTCCCTAAAACAAGGAAAAGAACAGAGCTACAGAGCCAAGGGCACTACCAGTCTAGGGAATATACCTTGGGAAAACTGAAAATCAATAAGACAGAGCCACCCCAAAATTTAGGGCTGCACTGCATACAAGGACCTCAACTTGGATACACCTTAAGTATCCCAGAAAATATAAACATGGTTCAAAAAATTGTGGTACTTACGTACGATGGAATATCCCTCAGCCATGAAATCAATGTCATAAGACCAGTAGCAGCAAAATGGGTGGATTCAGGTACGATGATTCTAAGTGAAATAAGTCACACAGAAAAAGAAACTTATCATAAGATATCACTTATGAAGATCCTGTAAACATGGCTACACTTGAACTGAGTTAGGAAAGAGAACAGTGTCTCACATTTAGAAAACACTCTTATACCTGCTTAAGGGGGAAGGAGAGGTGGGGTGATGCATAAAACCAGAGTTTGATATAAGCACAGGTACCGTTCCAAAAACCAACTATGGAATAGACAAGACCTACACCGTCCTCAGTGAAAGGGACTCAAAACCCCATATTTCCCGCAGAGGAAAATATCTGACTAGTAAGAATCTTAAAACCTATGTATTGATATGTCTCCGTAAGGGAATCAAGTGTGTCTAGACTGGCATAAACATGGCAGCGAGAATCAGCTCAAACCCAGTATAAAAAGGAATTTCAAAAACAAAACAAAAAAACTGGGAAATTCTTTACAATTCCTTCAGGGTCTCTGATGAAGGCTGGAATGACCCTATCTACAACGACAGCTGGATGTGGCATAAGGAGGGTCACTTGGGACTGAGACGATTGGTGAGATTGGGTGAGCAAATGCAGACCCTTTAAAGCAATAATGCATGGCACCCATTCCATGTGTCCGAACTCTCCACGTTGAAGGGAATATTACTACAGCTATAACATGTGCGGGAAACCTAGAGAACGGACACACTGTGAATACGAAAGGTTTCTAAAACTCAACGCATAGTCCCTCTCCTGGTGCTCCGGTTTGACTTTCCGTCTGCTTTACTATCAACCTCCCAACTTGGAGAGACAGCCCCTTTAACCTCTTGGTTCGCACAGGTTGCCAATTTGGCAGAGGATGAAAGGGAATAGGGAGAACCAATGAGAGAGTAGCTGTTAGGCATTTGGACGGGCACATATCACTGTAATTTCCCGGCAGGAAGAAGAATTAACCAAATTCTCAGCCACCCACTGGGAACCAGTATAGTTCCTGAACCAAAATTTTGGACTTGCGGTCAGCTCACCAAAAACGAGTTGAAAAATGGAGCTCAGGGGCACAGCAATTCACAAACTGGCCGAGTAATAAAGGACAACTATCGTCCAAAAATCTGTTGAGGGAAGGCAACGAGGCAGACTTGAAAGCGAGGCAGAATAGCAGGAAACAGATTTCAAGAGGTACGTTGGAATCGCCTTTAAAGCACAGGAAGAGGGGCACAACTTCGACAATGATGCACTTGGCCAAAAAGGGCGTATGCGTTTTCTCCTGAATATATTCAGGAGAAAATGCATACGCCCTTTTTGGCCAAGCAAGCAAGCGGGCAATGCAAATCTGCACTACAAAGAAGTATCACTTCCCACCGGTCAAAAGGGACATCCACAAAATGTGTAAGAACAAGAAAGGCAAGACAGGCCCTGGAGAACAGGGAGCCTTGTTATGCTGATGGGCGGGATGTAAATTGCCAACTGCCTCTCTGGAGGAGTGCATTCTGTTCCCTAAAACAAGTAAAGAACAGAGCTACAGAGCCAAGGGCACTACCAGTCTAGGGAATATACCTTGGGAAAACTGAAAATCAATAAGACAGAGCCACCCCAAAATTTAGGGCTGCACTGCATACAATGATCTCAACTTGGATACACCTTAAGTATCCCAGAAAATATAAACATGGTTCAAAAAATTGTGGTACTTACGTACGATGGAATATCCCTCAGCCATGAAATCAATGTCATAAGACCAGTAGCAGCAAAATGGGTGGATTCAGGTACGATGATTCTAAGTGAAATAAGTCACACAGAAAAAGAAACTTATCATAAGATATCACTTATGAAGATCCTGTAAACATGGCTACACTTGAACTGAGTTAGGAAAGAGAACAGTGTCTCACATTTAGAAAACACTCTTATACCTGCTTAAGGGGGAAGGAGAGGTAGGGTGATGCATAAAACCAGAGTTTGATATAAGCACAGGTACCGTTCCAAAAACCAACTATGGAATAGACAAGACCTACACCGTCCTCAGCGAAAGGGACTCAAAACCCCATATTTCCCGCAGAGGAAAATATCTGACTAGTAAGAATCTTAAAACCTATGTATTGATATGTCTCCGTAAGGGAATCAAGTGTGTCTAGACTGGCATAAACATGGCAGCGAGAATCAGCTCAAACCCACTATAAAAAGGAATTTCAAAAACAAAACAAAAAAACTGGGAAATTCTTTACAATTCCTTCAGGGTCTCTGATGAAAGCTGGAATGACCCTATCTACAACGACAGCTGGATGTGGCATAAGGAGGGACACTTGGGACTGAGACGATTGGTGAGATTGGGTGAGCAAATGCAGACCCTTTAAAGCAATAATGCATGGCACCCATTCCATGGGTCCGAACTCTCCAGGTTGAAGGGAATATTACTACAGCTATAACATGTGCGGGAAACCTAGAGAACGGACACACTGTGAATACGAAAGGTTTCTAAAACTCAACGCATAGTCCTTCTCCTGGTGCTCCGGTTTGACTTTCCGTCTGCTTTACTATCAACCTCCCAACTTGGAGAGACAGCCCCTTTAACCTCTTGGTTCGCACAGGTTGCCAATTTGGCAGAGGATGAAAGTGAAGAGGGAGAACTAATGAGAGAGTAGCTGTTAGGCATTTGGACGGGCACATATCACTGTAATTTCCCGGCAGGAAGAAGAATTAACCAAATTCTCAGCCACCCACCGGGAACCAGTATAGGTCCTGAACCAAAATTTTGGACTTGCGGTCAGCTCACCAAAAACGAGTTGAAAAATGGAGCTCAGGGGCACAGCAATTCACAAACTGGCCGAGTAATAAAGGACAACTATCGTCCAAAAATCTGTTGAGGGAAGGCAACGAGGCGGACTTGAAAGCGAGGCAGAATAGCAGGAAACAGATTTCAAGAGGTACGTTGGAATCGCCTTTAAAGCACAGGAAGAGGGGCACAACTTCGACAATGATGCACTTGGCCAAAAAGGGCGTATGCGTTTTCTCCTGAATATATTCAGGAGAAAACGCATACGCCCTTTTTGGCCAAGCAAGCAAGCGGGCAATGCAAATCTACACTACAAAGAAGTATCACTTCCCACCGTTCAAAAGGGACTTCCACAAAATGTGTAAGAACAAGAAAGGCAAGACAGGCCTTGGAGAACAGGGAGCCTTGTTATGCTGATGGTCGGGATGTAAATTGCCAACTGCCTCTCTGGAGGAGTGCATTCTGTTCCCTAAAACAAGTAAAGAACAGAGCTACAGAGCCAAGGGCACTACCAGTCTTGGGAATATACCTTGGGAAAACTGAAAATCAATAAGACAGAGCCACCCCAAAATTTAGGGCTGCACTGCATACAAGGACCTCAACTTGGATACACCTTAAGTATCCCAGAAAATATAAACATGGTTCAAAAAATTGTGGTACTTACGTACGATGGAATATCCCTCAGCCATGAAATCAATGTCATAAGACCAGTAGCAGCAAAATGGGTGGGTTCAGGTACGATGATTCTAAGTGAAATAAGTCACACAGAAAAAGAAACTTATCATAAGCTATCACTTATGAAGATCCTGTAAACATGGCTACACTTGAACTGAGTTAGGAAAGAGAACAGTGTCTCACATTTAGAAAACACTGTTATACCTGCTTAAGGGGGAAGGAGAGGTGGGGTGATGCATAAAACCAGAGTTTGATATAAGCACAGGTACCGTTCCAAAAACCAACTATGGAATAGACAAGACCTACACCGTCCTCAGCGAAAGGGACTCAAAACCCCATATTTCCCGCAGAGGAAAATATCTGACTAGTAAGAATCTTAAAACCTATGTATTGATATGTCTCCGTAAGGGAATCAAGTGTGTCTAGACTGGCATAAACATGGCAGCGAGAATCAGCTCAAACCCACTATAAAAAGGAATTTCAAAAACAAAACAAAAAAACTGGGAAATTCTTTACAATTCCTTCAAGTTCTCTGATGAAAGCTGGAATGACCCTATCTACAACGACAGCTGGATATGGCATAAGGAGGGACACTTGGGACTGAGACGATTGGTGAGATTGGGTGAGCAAATGCAGACCCTTTAAAGCAATAATGCATGGCACCCATTCCATGGGTCCGAACTCTCCAGGTTGAAGGGAATATTACTACAGCTATAACATGTGCGGGAAACCTAGAGAACGGACACACTGTGAATACGAAAGGTTTCTAAAACTCAACGAATAGTCCCTCTCCTGGTGCTCCTGTTGGACTTTCCGTCTGCTTTACTATCAACCTCCCAACTTGGAGAGACAGCCCCTTTAACCTCTTGGTTCGCACAGGTTGCCAATTTGGCAGAGGATGAAAGGGAAGAGGGAGAACCAATGAGAGAGTAGCTGTTAGGCATTTGGACGGGCACATATCACTGTAATTTCCCGGTAGGAAGAAGAATTAACCAAATTCTCAGCCACCCACCGGGAACGAGTATAGGTCCTGAACCAAAATTTTGGACTTGCGGTCAGCTCACCAAAAACGAGTTGAAAAATGGAGCTCAGGGGCACAGCAATTCACAAACTGGCCGAGTAATAAAGGACAACTATCGTCCAAAAATCTGTTGAGGGAAGGCAACGAGGCGGACTTGAAAGCGAGGCAGAATAGCAGGAAACAGATTTCAAGAGGTACGTTGGAATCGCCTTTAAAGCACAGGAAGAGGGGCACAACTTCGACAATGATGCACTTGGCCACAAAGGGCATATGCGTTTTCTCCTGAATATATTCAGGAGAAAACGCATACGCCCTTTTTGGCCAAGAGGCAAGCGGGCAATGCAAATCTGCACTACAAAGAAGTATCACTTCCCACCGGTCAAAAGGGACATCCACAAAATGTGTAAGAACAAGAAAGGCAAGACAGGCACTGGAGAACACGGAGCCTTGTTATGCTGATGGGCGGGATGTAAATTGCCAACTGCCTCTCTGGAGGAGTGCATTCTGTTCCCTAAAACAAGTAAAGAACAGAGCTACAGAGCCAAGGGCACTACCAGTCTAGGGAATATACCTTGGGAAACCTGAAAATCAATAAGACAGAGCCACCCCAAAATTTAGGGCTGCACTGCATACAAGGACCTCAACTTGGATACACCTTAAGTATCCCAGAAAATATAAACATGGTTCAAAAAATTGTGGTACTTACGTACGATGGAATATCCCTCAGCCATGAAATCAATGTCATAAGACCAGTAGCAGCAAAATGGGTGGATTCAGGTACGATGATTCTAAGTGAAATAAGTCACACAGAAAAAGAAACTTATCATAAGATATCACTTATGAAGATCCTGTAAACATGGCTACACTTGAACTGAGTTAGGAAAGAGAACAGTGTCTCACATTTAGAAAACACTCTTATACCTGCTTAAGGGGGAAGGAGAGGTGGGGTGATGCATAAAACCAGAGTTTGATATAAGCACAGGTACCGTTCCAAAAACCAACTATGGAATAGACAAGACCTACACCGTCCTCAGTGAAAGGGACTCAAAACCCCATATTTCCCGCAGAGGAAAATATCTGACTAGTAAGAATCTTAAAACCTATGTATTGATATGTCTCCGTAAGGGAATCAAGTGTGTCTAGACTGGCATAAACATGGCAGCAAGAATCAGCTCAAACCCACTATAAAAAGGAATTTCAAAAACAAAACAAAAAAACTGGGAAATTCTTTACAATTCCTTCAGGGTCTCTGATTAAATCTGGAATGACCCTATCTACAACGACAGCTGGATGTGGCATAAGGAGGGACACTTGGGACTGAGACGATTGGTGAGATTGGGTGAGCAAATGCAGACCCTTTAAAGCAATAATGTATGGCACCCATTCAATGGGTCCGAACTCTCCAGGTTGAAGGGAATATTACTACAGCTATAACATGTGCGGGAAACCTAGAGAACGGACACACTGTGAATATGAAAGGTTTGTAAAACTCAACGAATAGTCCCTCTCCTGGTGCTCCGGTTTGACTTTCCGTCTGCTTTACTATCAACCTCCCAACTTGGAGAGACAGCCCCTTTAACCTCTTGGTTCGCACAGGTTGCCAATTTGGCAGAGGAAGAAAGGGAAGAGGGAGAACCAATGAGAGAGTAGCTGTTAGGCATTTGGACGGGCACATATCACTGTAATTTCCCGGCAGGAAGAAGAATTAACCAAATTCTCAGCCACCCACCGGGAACCAGTATAGGTCCTCAACCAAAATTTTGGACTTGCGTTCAGCTCACCAAAAACGAGTTGAAAAATGGAGCTCAGGGGCACAGCAATTCACAAACTGGCCGAGTAATAAAGGACAACTATCGTCCAAAAATCTGTTGAGGGAAGGCAACGAGGCGGACTTGAAAGCGAGGCAGAATAGCAGGAAACAGATTTCAAGAGGTACGTTGGAATCGCCTTTAAAGCACAGGAAGAGGGGCACAACTTCGACAATGATGCACTTGGCCACAAAGGGCATATGCGTTTTCTCCTGAATATATTCAGGAGAAAACGCATACGCCCTTTTTGGCCAAGAGGCAAGCGGGCAATGCAAATCTGCACTACAAAGAAGTATCACTTCCCACCGGTCAAAAGGGACATCCACAAAATGTGTAAGAACAAGAAAGGCAAGACAGGCCCTGGAGAACACGGAGCCTTGTTATGCTGATGGGCGGGATGTAAATTGCCAACTGCCTCTCTGGAGGAGTGCATTCTGTTCCCTAAAACAAGTAAAGAACAGAGCTACAGAGCCAAGGGCACTACCAGTCTAGGGAATATACCTTGGGAAACCTGAAAATCAATAAGACAGAGCCACCCCAAAATTTAGGGCTGCACTGCATACAAGGACCTCAACTTGGATACACCTTAAGTATCCCAGAAAATATAAACATGGTTCAAAAAATTGTGGTACTTACGTACGATGGAATATCCCTCAGCCATGAAATCAATGTCATAAGACCAGTAGCAGCAAAATGGGTGGATTCAGGTACGATGATTCTAAGTGAAATAAGTCACACAGAAAAAGAAACTTATCATAAGATATCACTTATGAAGATCCTGTAAACATGGCTACACTTGAACTGAGTTAGGAAAGAGAACAGTGTCTCACATTTAGAAAACACTCTTATACCTGCTTAAGGGGGAAGGAGAGGTGGGGTGATGCATAAAACCAGAGTTTGATATAAGCACAGGTACCGTTCCAAAAACCAACTATGGAATAGACAAGACCTACACCGTCCTCAGTGAAAGGGACTCAAAACCCCATATTTCCCGCAGAGGAAAATATCTGACTAGTAAGAATCTTAAAACCTATGTATTGATATGTCTCCGTAAGGGAATCAAGTGTGTCTAGACTGGCATAAACATGGCAGCAAGAATCAGCTCAAACCCACTATAAAAAGGAATTTCAAAAACAAAACAAAAAAACTGGGAAATTCTTTACAATTCCTTCAGGGTCTCTGATGAAAGCTGGAATGACCCTATCTACAACGACAGCTGGATGTGGCATAAGGAGGGACACTTGGGACTGAGACGATTGGTGAGATTGGGTGAGCAAATGCAGACCCTTTAAAGCAATAATGTATGGCACCCATTCAATGGGTCCGAACTCTCCAGGTTGAAGGGAATATTACTACAGCTATAACATGTGCGGGAAACCTAGAGAACGGACACACTGTGAATATGAAAGGTTTCTAAAACTCAACGAATAGTCCCTCTCCTGGTGCTCCGGTTTGACTTTCCGTCTGCTTTACTATCAACCTCCCAACTTGGAGAGACAGCCCCTTTAACCTCTTGGTTCGCACAGGTTGCCAATTTGGCAGAGGATGAAAGGGAAGAGGGAGAACCAATGAGAGAGTAGCTGTTAGGCATTTGGACGGGCACATATCACTGTAATTTCCCGGCAGGAAGAAGAATTAACCAAATTCTCAGCCACCCACCGGGAACCAGTATAGGTCCTGAACCAAAATTTTGGACTTGCGGTCAGCTCACCAAAAACGAGTTGAAAAATGGATCACAGGGGCACAGCAATTCACAAACTGGCCGAGTAATAAAGGACAACTATCGTCCAAAAATCTGTTGAGGGAAGGCAACGAGGCGGACTTGAAAGCGAGGCAGAATAGCAGGAAACAGATTTCAAGAGGTACGTTGGAATCGCCTTTAAAGCACAGGAAGAGGGGCACAACTTCGACAATGATGCACTTGGCCAAAAAGGGAGTATGCGTTTTCTCCTGAATATATTCAGGAGAAAATGCATACGCCCTTTTTGGCCAAGCAAGCAAGCGGGCAATGCAAATCTGCACTACAAAGAAGTATCACTTCCCACCGGTCAAAAGGGACATCCACAGAATGTGTAAGAACAAGAAAGGCAAGACAGGCACTGGAGAACAGGGAGCCTTGTTATGCTGATAGGCGGGATGTAAATTGCCAACTGCCTCTCTGGAGGAGTGCATTCTGTTCCCTAAAACAAGTAAAGAACAGAGCTAGAGAGCCAAGGGCACTACCAGTCTAGGCAATATACCTTGGGAAAACTGAAAATCAATAAGACAGAGCCACCCCAAAATTTAGGGCTGCACTGCATACAAGGATCTCAACTTGGATACACCTTAAGTATTCCAGAAAATATAAACATGGTTCAAAAAATTGTGGTACTTACGTACGACGGAATATCCCTCAGCCATGAAATCAATGTCATAAGACCAGTAGCAGCAAAATGGGTGGATTCAGGTACGATGATTCTAAGTGAAATAAGTCACACAGAAAAAGAAACTTATCATAAGATATCACTTATGAAGATCCTGTAAACATGGCTACACTTGAACTGAGTTAGGAAAGAGAACAGTGTCTCACATTTACAAAACACTCTTATACCTGCTTAAGGGGGAAGGAGACGTGGGGTGATGCATAAAACCAGAGTTTGATATAAGCACAGGTACCGTTCCAAAAACCAACTATGGAATAGACAAGACCTACACCTTCCTCAGTGAAAGGGACTCAAAACCCCATATTTCCCGCAGAGGAAAATATCTGACTTGTAAGAATCTTAAAACCTATGTATTGATATGTCTCCGTAAGGGAATCAAGTGTGTCTAGACTGGCATAAACATGGCAGCGAGAATCAGCTCAAACCCACTATAAAAAGGAATTTCAAAAACAAAACAAAAAAACTGGGAAATTCTTTACAATTCCTTCAGGGTCTCTGATGAAAGCTGGAATGACCCTATCTACAACGACAGCTGGATGTGGCATAAGGAGGGACACTTGGGACTGAGACGATTGGTGAGATTGGGTGAGCAAATGCAGACCCTTTAAAGCAATAATGCATGGCACCCATTCCATGGGTCCCAACTCTCCAGGTTGAAGGGAATATTACTACAGCTATAACATGTGCGGGAAACCTAGAGAACGGACACACTGTGAATACGAAAGGTTTCTAAAACTCAACGCATAGTCCCTCTCCTGGTGCTCCGGTTTGACTTTCCGGCTGCTTTACTATCAACCTCCCAACTTGGAGAGACAGCCCCTTTAACCTCTTGGTTCGCACAGGTTGCCAATTTGGCAGAGGATGAAAGGGAAGAGGGAGAACCAATGAGAGAGTAGCTGTTAGGCATTTGGACGGGCACATATCACTGTAATTTCCCGGCAGGAAGAAGAATTAACCAAATTCTCAGCCACCCACCGGGAACCAGTATAGGTCCTGAACCAAAATTTTGGACTTGCGGTCAGCTCACCAAAAACGAGTTGAAAAATGGAGCTCGGGGCACAGCAATTCACAAACTGGCCGAATAATAAAGGACAACTATCGTCCAAAAATCTGTTGAGGGAAGGCAACGAGGCGGACTTGAAAGCGAGGCAGAATAGCAGGAAACAGATTTCAAGAGGTACGTTGGAATCGCCTTTAAAGCACAGGAAGAGGGGCACAACTTCGACAATGATGCACTTGGCCAAAAAGGGCGTATGCGTTTTCTCCTGAATATATTCAGGAGAAAACGCATACGCCCTTTTTGGCCAAGCAAGCAAGCGGGCAATGCAAATCTGCACTACAAAGAAGTATCACTTCCCACCGGTCAAAAGGGACAGCCACAAAATGTGTAAGAACAAGAAAGGCAAGACAGGCCCTGGAGAACAGGGAGCCTTGTTATGCTGATGGGCGGGATGTAAATTGCCAACTGCCTCTCTGGAGGAGTGCATTCTGTTCCCTAAAACAAGTAAAGAACAGAGCTACAGAGCCAAGGACACTACCAGTCTAGGGAATATACCTTGGGAAAACTGAAAATCAATAAGAAAGAGCCACCCCAAAATTTAGGGCTGCACTGCATACAAGGACCTCAACTTGGATACACCTTAAGTATCCCAGAAAATATAAACATGGTTCAAAAAATTGTGGTACTTACGTACGATGGAATATCCCTCAGCCATGAAATCAATGTCATAAGACCAGTAGCAGCAAAATGGGTGGATTCAGGTACGATGATTCTAAGTGAAATAAGTCACACAGAAAAAGAAACTTATCATAAGATATCACTTATGAAGATCCTGTAAACATGGCTACACTTGAACTGAGTTAGGAAAGAGAACAGTGTCTCACATTTAGAAAACACTCTTATACCTGCTTAAGGGGGAAGGAGAGGTGGGGTGATGCATAAAACCAGAGTTTGATATAAGCACAGGTACCGTTCCAAAAACCAACTATGGAATAGACAAGACCTACACCGTCCTCAGTGAAAGGGACTCAAAACCCCATATTTCCCACAGAGGAAAATATCTGACTAGTAAGAATCTTAAAACCTATGTATTGATATGTCTCCGTAAGGTAATCAAGTGTGTCTAGACTGGCATAAACATGGCAGCGAGAATCAGCTCAAACCCACTATAAAAAGGAATTTCAAAAACAAAACAAAAAAACTGGGAAATTCTTTACAATTCCTTCAGGGTCTCTGATGAAGGCTGGAATGACCCTATCTACAACGACAGCTGGATGTGGCATAAGGAGGGTCACTTGGGACTGAGACGATTGGTGAGATTGGGTGAGCAAATGCAGACCCTTTAAAGCAATAATGCATGGCACCCATTCCATGGGTCCGAACTCTCCAGGTTGAAGGGAATATTACTACAGCTATAACATGTGCGGGAAACCTAGGGAACGGACACACTGTGAATATGAAAGGTTTCTAAAACTCAACGAATAGTCCCTCTCCTGGTGCTCCGGTTTGACTTTCCGTCTGCTTTACTATCAACCTCCCAACTTGGAGAGACAGCCCCTTTAACCTCTTGGTTCGCACAGGTTGCCAATTTGGCAGAGGATGACATGGAAGAGGGAGAACCAATGAGAGAGTAGCTGTTAGGCATTTGGACGGGCACATATCACTGTAATTTCCCGGCAGGAAGAAGAATTAACCAAATTCTCAGCCACCCACCGGGAACCAGTATAGGTCCTGAACCAAAATTTTGGACTTGCGTTCAGCTCACCAAAAACGAGTTGAAAAATGGATCTCAGGGGCACAGCAATTCACAAACTGGCCGAGTAATAAAGGACAACTATCGTCCAAAAATCTGTTGAGGGAAGGCAACGAGGCGGACTTGAAAGCGAGGCAGAATAGCAGGAAACAGATTTCAAGAGGTACGTTGGAATCGCCTTTAAAGCACAGGAAGAGGGGCACAACTTCGACAATGATGCACTTGGCCAAAAAGGGCGTATGCGTTTTCTCCTGAATATATTCAGGAGAAAACGCATACGCCCTTTTTGGCCAAGCAAGCAAGCGGGCAATGCAAATCTGCACTACAAAGAAGTATCACTTCCCACCGGTCAAAAGGGACAGCCACAAAATGTGTAAGAACAAGAAAGGCAAGACAGGCCCTGGAGAACAGGGAGCCTTGTTATGCTGATGGGCGGGATGTAAATTGCCAACTGCCTCTCTGGAGGAGTGCATTCTGTTCCCTAAAACAAGTAAAGAACAGAGCTACAGAGCCAAGGGCACTACCAGTCTAGGGAATATACCTTGGGAAAACTGAAAATCAATAAGACAGAGCCACCCCAAAATTTAGGGCTGCACTGCATACAAGGACCTCAACTTGGATACACCTTAAGTATCCCAGAAAATATAAACATGGTTCAAAAAATTGTGGTACTTACGTACGATGGAATATCCCTCAGCCATGAAATCAATGTCATAAGACCAGTAGCAGCAAAATGGGTGGATTCAGGTACGATGATTCTAAGTGAAATAAGTCACACAGAAAAAGAAACTTATCATAAGATATCACTTATGAAGATCCTGTAAACATGGCTACACTTGAACTGAGTTAGGAAAGAGAACAGTGTCTCACATTTAGAAAACACTCTTATACCTGCTTAAGGGGGAAGGAGAGGTGGGGTGATGCATAAAACCAGAGTTTGATATAAGCACAGGTACCGTTCCAAAAACCAACTATGGAATAGACAAGACCTACACCGTCCTCAGTGAAAGGGACTCAAAACCCCATATTTCCCACAGAGGAAAATATCTGACTAGTAAGAATCTTAAAACCTATGTATTGATATGTCTCCGTAAGGGAATCAAGTGTGTCTAGACTGGCATAAACATGGCAGCGAGAATCAGCTCAAACCCACTATAAAAAGGAATTTCAAAAACAAAACAAAAAAACTGGGAAATTCTTTACAATTCCTTCAGGGTCTCTGATGAAGGCTGGAATGACCCTATCTACAACGACAGCTGGATGTGGCATAAGGAGGGTCACTTGGGACTGAGACGATTGGTGAGATTGGGTGAGCAAATGCAGACCCTTTAAAGCAATAATGCATGGCACCCTTTCCATGTGTCCGAACTCTCCACGTTGAAGGGAATATTACTACAGCTATAACATGTGCGGGAAACCTAGAGAACGGACACACTGTGAATACGAAAGGTTTCTAAAACTCAACGCATAGTCCCTCTCCTGGTGCTCCGGTTTGACTTTCCGTCTGCTTTACTATCAACCTCCCAACTTGGAGAGACAGCCCCTTTAACCTCTTGGTTCGCACAGGTTGCCAATTTGGCAGAGGATGAAAGGGAATAGGGAGAACCAATGAGAGAGTAGCTGTTAGGCATTTGGACGGGCACATATCACTGTAATTTCCCGGCAGGAAGAACAATTAACCAAATTCTCAGCCACCCACTGGGAACCAGTATAGTTCCTGAACCAAAATTTTGGACTTGCGGTCAGCTCACCAAAAACGAGTTGAAAAATGGAGCTCAGGGGCACAGCAATTCACAAACTGGCCGAGTAATAAAGGACAACTATCGTCCAAAAATCTGTTGAGGGAAGGCAACGAGGCGGACTTGAAAGCGAGGCAGAATAGCAGGAAACAGATTTCAAGAGGTACGTTGGAATCGCCTTTAAAGCACAGGAAGAGGGGCACAACTTCGACAATGATGCACTTGGCCAAAAAAGGCGTATGCGTTTTCTCCTGAATATATTCAGGAGAAAATGCATACGCCCTTTTTGGCCAAGCAAGCAAGCGGGCAATGCAAATCTGCACTACAAAGAAGTATCACTTCCCACCGGTCAAAAGGGACATCCACAAAATGTGTAAGAACAAGAAAGGCAAGACAGGCCCTGGAGAACAGGGAGCCTTGTTATGCTGATGGGCGGGATGTAAATTGCCAACTGCCTCTCTGGAGGAGTGCATTCTGTTCCCTAAAACAAGTAAAGAACAGAGCTACAGAGCCAAGGGCACTACCAGTCTAGGGAATATACCTTGGGAAAACTGAAAATCATTAAGACAGAGCCACCCCAAAATTTAGGGCTGCACTGCATACAAGGATCTCAACTTGGATACACCTTAAGTATCCCAGAAAATATAAACATGGTTCAAAAAATTGTGGTACTTACGTACGATGGAATATCCCTCAGCCATGAAATCAATGTCATAAGACCAGTAGCAGCAAAATGGGTGGATTCAGGTACGATGATTCTAAGTGAAATAAGTCACACAGAAAAAGAAACTTATCATAAGATATCACTTATGAAGATCCTGTAAACATGGCTACACTTGAAATGAGTTAGGAAAGAGAACAGTGTCTCACATTTAGAAAACACTCTTATACCTGCTTAAGGGGGAAGGAGAGGTAGGGTGATGCATAAAACCAGAGTTTGATATAAGCACAGGTACCGTTCCAAAAACCAACTATGGAATAGACAAGACCTACACCTTCCTCAGTGAAAGGGACTCAAAACCCCATATTTCCCGCAGAGGAAAATATCTGACTAGTAAGAATCTTAAAACCTATGTATTGATATGTCTCCGTAAGGGAATCAAGTGTGTCTAGACTGGCATAAACATGGCAGCGAGAATCAGCTCAAACCCAGTATAAAAAGGAATTTCAAAAACAAAACAAAAAAACTGGGAAATTCTTTACAATTCCTTCAGGGTCTCTGATGAAAGCTGGAATGACCCTATCTACAACGACAGCTGGATGTGGCATAAGGAGGGACACTTGGGACTGAGACGATTGGTGAGATTGGGTGAGCAAATGCAGACCCTTTAAAGCAATAATGCATGGCACCCATTCCATGGGTCCGAACTCTCCAGGTTGAAGGGAATATTACTACAGCTATAACATGTGCGGGAAACCTAGAGAACGGACACACTGTGAATACGAAAGGTTTCTAAAACTCAACGCATAGTCCTTCTCCTGGTGCTCCGGTTTGACTTTCCGTCTGCTTTACTATCAACCTCCCAACTTGGAGAGACAGCCCCTTTAACCTCTTGGTTCGCACAGGTTGCCAATTTGGCAGAGGATGAAAGTGAAGAGGGAGAACTAATGAGAGAGTAGCTGTTAGGCATTTGGACGGGCACATATCACTGTATTTTCCCGGCAGGAAGAAGAATTAACCAAATTCTCAGCCACCCACCGGGAACCAGTATAGGTCCTGAACCAAAATTTTGGACTTGCGGTCAGCTCACCAAAAACGAGTTGAAAAATGGAGCTCAGGGGCACAGCAATTCACAAACTGGCCGAGTAATAAAGGACAACTATGGTCCAAAAATCTGTTGACGGAAGGCAACGAGGCGGACTTGAAAGCGAGGCAGAATAGCAGGAAACAGATTTCAAGAGGTACGTTGGAATCGCCTTTAAAGCACAGGAAGAGGGGCACAACTTCGACAATGATGCACTTGGCGAAAAAGGGCGTATGCGTTTTCTCCTGAATATATTCAGGAGAAAACGCATACGCCCTTTTTGGCCAAGCAAGCAAGCGGGCAATGCAAATCTGCACTACAAAGAAGTATCACTTCCCACCGGTCAAAAGGGACATCCACAAAATGTGTAAAAACCAGAAAGGCAAGACAGGCACTGGAGAACAGGGAGCCTTGTTATGCTGATGGGCGGGATGAAAATTGCCAACTGCCTCTCTGGAGGAGTGCATTGTGTTCCCTAAAACAAGTAAACAACAGAGCTACAGAGCCAAGGGCACTTCCAGTCTAGGGAATATACCTTGGGAAAACTGAAAATCAATAAGACAGAGCCACCCAAAAATTTAGGGCTGCACTGCTTACAAGGACCTCAACTTGGGTACAACTTAAATATCCCAGGAAATATAAAAATGGTTCAAAAAATTGTGGTACTTACGTACGATGGAATATCCCTCAGCCATGAAATCAATGTCATAAGACCAGTAGCAGCAAAATGGGTGGATTCAGGTACGATGATTCTAAGTGAAATAAGTCACACAGAAAAAGAAACTTATCATAAGATATCACTTATGAAGAACCTGTAAACATGGCTACACTTGAACTGAGTTAGGAAAGAGAACAGTGTCTCACATTTAGAAAACACTCTTATGCCTGCTTAAGGGGGAAGGAGAGGTGGGGTGATGCATAAAACCAGAGTTTGATATAAGCACATGTACCGTTCCAAAAACCAACTATGGAATAGCCAAGACCTACAACTTCCTCAGTGAAAGGGACTCAAAACCCCATATTTCCCACAGAGGAATATATCTGACTAGTAAGAATCTTAAAACCTATGGATTGATATGTCTCCGTAAGGGAATCAAGTGTGTCTAGACTGGCATAAACATGGCAGCGAGAATCAGCTCAAACCCACTATAAAAAGGAATTTCAAAAACAAAACAAAAAAACTGGGAAATTCTTTACAATTCCTTCAGGGTCTCTGATGAAACGTGGAATGACCCTATCTACAACGACAGCTGGATGTGGCATAAGGATGGACACGTAGGACTGAGAAGATTGGTGAGATTTGGTGAGCAAATGCAGACCCTTTAAAGCAATAATGCATGGCACCCATTCCATGGGTCCCAACTCTCCAGGTTGAAGGGAATATTACAACAGTTATAACATGTACGGGAAACCTAGAGAACGGACACAATGTGAATACGAAAGGTTTCTAAAACTCAACGAATAGTCCCTCTCCTGGTGCTCTGGTTTGACTTTCCATCTGCTTTACTATCAATCTCCCAACATGGAGAGACAACCCCTTTAACCTCCTGGTTCGCACAGGTTGCCTATTTGGCAGAGGATGAAAGGGAAGAGGGAGAACCAATGAGAGAGTAGCTGTTAGGCATTTGAACGGGCACATATCACTGTAATTTCCCGGCAGGAAGAAGAATTAACCAAAGTCTCAGCCACCCACCGGGAACCAGCATTGGTCCCGATCCAAAATTTTGGAGTTGCGGTCAGCTCACCAAAAACGAGTTGAAAAATGGAGCTCAGGGGCACAGCAATTCACAAACTGGCTGCGTAATAAAGGACAACTATCGTCCAAAAATCTGTTGAGGGAAGGCAACGAGGCGGACATGAAAGCGAGGCAGAATAGCAGGAAACAGATTTCAAGAGGTACGTTGGAATCGCCTTTAAAGCACAGGAAGAGGGGCACAACTTCGACAATGATGCACTTGGCCAAAAAGGGCGTATGCGTTTTCTCGTGAATATATTCAGGAGAAAACGCATACGCCCTTTTTGGCCAAGCAAGCAAGCGGGAAATGCAAAACTGCACTACAAAGAAGTATCACTTCCCACCTGTCAAAAGGGACATCCACAAAATGTGTAAAAACCAGAAAGGCAAGACAGGCCCTGGAGAACAGGGAGCCTTGTTATGCTGATGGGCAGGATGTGAATTGCCAACTGGCTCTCTAGAGGAGTGCATTGTGTTCCCTAAAACAAGTAAACAACAGAGCTACAGAGCCAAGGGCACTTCCAGTCTAGGGAATATTCCTTGGGAAAACTGAAAATCAATAAGACAGAGCTACCCCAAAATTTAGGGCTGCACTGCTTACAAGGACCTCAACTTGGGTACACCTTAAATATCCCAGGAAATATAAAAATGGTTCAAAATATTGTGTTGCTTACGTACGATGGAATATCCCTCAGCCATGAAATCAATGTCATAAGACCAGTAGCAGCAAAATGGGTGGATTCAGGTACGATGATTCTAAGTGAAATAAGTCACAGAGAAAAAGAAACTTATCATAAGATATCACTTATGAAGATCCTGTAAACATGGCTACACTTGAACTGAGTTAGGAAAGAGAACAGTGTCTCACATTTAAAAAACAATCTTATGCCTGCTTAAGGGGGAAGGAGAGGTGGGCTGATGCATAAAACCAGAGTTTGATATAAGCAGAGGTACCGTTCCAAAAAGCAACTATGGAATAGACAAGACCTACACCTTCCTCAGTGAAAGGGACTCAAAACCCCATATTTCCCGCAGAGGAATATATCTGACGAGTAAGAATCTTAAAACCTATGTATTGATATGTCTCCGTAAGGGAATCAAGTGTGTCTAGACTGGCATAAACATGGCAGCGAGAATCAGCTCAAACACACTATAAAAAGGAATTTAAAAACAAAACAAAAAAACTGGGAAATTCTTTACAATTCCTTCAGGGTCTCTGATGAAATTTGGATAGACCCTATCTACAATGACAGCTGGATGTGGCATAAAGCTGGACACTTGGGACTGAGAGGATTGGTGAGCTTGGGTGAGCAAATGCAGACCGTTTAAAGCAATAATGCATGGCACCCATTCCATGGGTCCCAACTCTCCAAGTTGAAGGGAATATTACTACAGTTATAACATGTACTGGAAACTTAGAGAACGGACACAGTGTGAATACGAAAGGTTTCTAAAACTCAACGAATAGTCCCTCTCCTGGTGCTCCGGTTTGACTTTCCATCTGCTTTACTATCAACCTCCCAACTTGGAGAGACAGCCCCTTTAACCTCCCAGTACACACAGGTTGCCCATTTGGCAGAGGATGAAAGGGAAGAGAGAGAACCAATGAGAGAGTAGCTGTTAGGCATTTGGACGGGCACATATCTCTGTAATTTCCCGGCAGGAAGAAGAATTAACCAAAGTCTCAGCCACCCACCGGGAACCAGCATAGGTCCTGAACCAAAATTTTGGACTTGCGGTCAGCTCACAAAAAACGAGTTGAAAAATGGAGCTCAGGGGCACAGCAATTCACAAACTGGCCAAGTAATAAAGGACAAGTATCGTCCAAAAATCTGTTGAGGGAAGGCAACGAGGCGGACTTGAAAGCGAGGCAGAATAGCAGGAAACAGATTTCAAGAGGTACGTTGGAATCGCCTTTAAAGCACAGGAAGAGGGGCACAACTTCGACAATGATGCACTTGGCCTAAAAGGGCGTATGCGTTTTCTCCTGAATATATTCAGGAGAAAATGCATACGCCCTTTTTGGCCAAGCAAGCAAGCGGGCAATGCAAATCTGCACTACAAAGAAGTATCACTTCCCAGTGGTCAAAAGGGACATCCACAAAATGTGTAAAAACCAGAAAGGCAAGACAGGCCCTGGAGAACAGGGAGCCTTGTTATGCTGATGGGCGGGATGTAAATTGCCAACTGCCTCTCTGGAGGAGTGCACTGTGTTCCCTAAAACAAGTAAAGAACAGAGCTAGAGAGCCAAGGGCACTTCCAGTCTAGGGAATATACCTCGGGAGAACTGAAAATCAATAAGACAGAGCCACCCCAAAATTTAGGGCTGCACTGCTTACAAGGACCTCAACTTGGATACACCTTAAGTATCCCAGGAAATATAAAAATGGTTCAAAAAATTGTGTTACTTACGTACGATGGAATATCCCTCAGCCATGAAATCAATGTCATAAGACCAGTAGCAGCAAAATGGGTGGATTCAGGTACGATGATTCTAAGTGAAATAAGTCACACAGAAAAAGAAACTTATCATAAGATATCACTTATGAAGGCTCTATAAACATGGCTACACTTGATCTGAGTTAGGAAAGAGAACAGTGTCTCACATTTAGAAAACACACTTATGCCTGCTTAAGGGGGAAGGAGAGATGGGGTGATGCATAAAACCAGAGTTTGATATAAGCACAGGTACCGTTCCAAAGACCAACTATGGAATAGACAAGACCTACACCTTCCTCAGTGAAAGGGACTCAAAATCCCATATTTCCCGCAGAGGAATATATCTGACTAGTAAGAATCTTAAAACCTATGTATTGATATGTCTCTGTAAGGGAATGAAGTATGTCTAGACTGGCATAAACATGGCAGCGAGAATCAGCTCAAACCCACTATAAAAAGGAATTTCAAAAACAAAACAAAAAAAATGGGAAATTCTTTACAATTCCTTCAGGGTCTCTGATGAAACCTGGAATGACCCTATCTACAACGACAGCTGGATGTGGCATAAGGCTGGACACTTGGGACTGAGAGGATTGGTGAGAGTGGGTGAGCAAATGCAGACCCTTTAAAGCAATAATGCATGGCACCCATTCCATGGGTCCCAACTCTCCAGGTTGAAGGGAATATTACTACAGTTATAACACGTACGGGAAACCTAGAGAACGGACACACTGTGAATACGAAAGGTTTCTAAAACTCAACGAATAGTCCGTCTCCTGGTGCTCCGTTTGGACTTTCCATCTGCTTTACTATCAACCTCCCATCTTGGAGAGACAGCCCCTTTAACCTCCCAGTTCTCACAGGTTGCCCATTTGGCAGAGGATGAAAGGGAAGAGAGAGAACCAATGAGAGAGTAGCTGTTAGGCATTTGGACGGGCACATATCTCTGTAATTTCCCAGCAGGAAGTAGAATTAACCAAAGTCTCAGCCACCCACCGGGAACCAGCATAGGTCCTGAACCAAAATTTTGGACTTGCGGTCAGCTCACAAAAAACGAGTTGAAAAATGGAGCTCAGGGGCACAGCAATTCACAAACTGGCCAAGTAATAAAGGACAAGTATCATCCAAAAATCTGTTGAGGGAAGGCAACGAGGCAGACTTGAAAGCGAGGCAGAATAGCAGGAAACAGATTTCAAGAGGTACGTTGGAATCGCCTTTAAAGCACAGGAAGAGGGGCACAACTTCGACAATGATGCATTTGGCCAAAAAGGGCGTATGCGTTTTCTCCTGAATATATTCAGGAGAAAACGCATACGCCCTTTTTGGCCAAGCAAGCAAGCGGGCAATGCAAATCTGCACTACAAAGAAGTATCACTTCCCACCGGTCAAAAGGGACATCCACAAAATGTGTAAAAACCAGAAAGGCAAGACAGGCCCTGGAGAACAGGGAGCCTTGTTATGCTGATGGGCGGCATGTAAATTGACAACTGCCTCTCTGGAAGAGTACATTGTGTTCCCTAAAACAAGTAACCAACAGAGCTACAGAGCCAAGGGCACTTCCAGTCTAGGGAATATACCTTGGGAAAACTGAAAATCAATAAGACAGAGCCACCCCAAAATTTAGGGCTGCACTGCTTACAAGGACCTCAAATTGGGTACACCTTAAGTATCCCAGGAAATATAAAAATGGTTCAAAAAATTGTGGTACTTACGTACGTTGGAATATCCCTCAGCCATGAAATCAATGTCATAAGACCAGTAGCAGCAAAATGGGTGGATTCAGGTACGATGATTCTAAGTGAAATAAGTCACACAGAAAAAGAAACTTATCATAAGATATCACTTATGAAGATCCTGTAAACATGGCTGCACTTGATCTGAGTTAGGAAAGAGAACAGTGTCTCACATTTAGAAAACACTCTTATGCCTGCTTAAGGGGGAAGGAGAGGTGGGGTGATGCATAAAACCAGAGTTTGATATAAGCACAGGTACCGTTCCAAAAACCAACTATGGAATAGACAAGACCTACACCTTCCTCAGTGAAAGGGACTCAAAACCCCATATTTCCCGCAGAGGAATATATCTGACTAGTAAGAATCTTAAAACCTATGTATTGATATGTCTCCGTAAGGGAATCAAGTGTGTCTAGACTGGCATAAACATGGCAGCGAGAATCAGCTCAAACCCACTCTAAAAAGGAATTTCAAAAACAAAACAAAAAAACTGGGAAATTCTTTACAATTCCTTCAGGGTCTCTGATGAAACCTGGAATGACCCTATCTACAACGACAGCGGGATGTGGCATAAGGAGGGACACTTGGGACTGAGACGATTTGTGAGATTGGGTGAGCAAATGCAGACCCTTTAAAGCACAAAGGCCTGGCACCCATTCAATGGGTCCCAACTCTCCAGGTTGAAGGGAATATTATTACAGCTATAACATGTATGGGAAACATAGAGAACGGACACACTGTGAATACAAAAGGTTTCTAAAACTCAACGAATAGTCCCTCTCCTGGTGCTCTGGTTTGACTTTCCATCTGCTTTACTATCAACCTCCCAACTGGGAGAGAAAGCCCCTTTAACCTCCTGGTTTGCACAGGTTGCCAATTTGGCAGAGGATGAAAGGGAATAGGGAGAACCAATGAGAGAGTAGCTGTTAGGCATTTGGACGGGCACATATCACTGTAACTTCCCGGCAGGAAGAAGAATTAACCAACGTCTCAGCCTCCAACCGGGAACCACCATAGGTCCTGAACCAAAATTTTGGACTTGCGGTCAGCTCACCAAAAACGAGTTGAAAAATGGAGCTCAGGGGCCCAGCAATTCACAAACTGGCCGAGTAATAAAGGACAACTATCGTCCAAAAATCTGTTGAGGGAAGGCAACGAGGCGGACTTGGAAGCGAGGCAGAATAGCAGGAAACAGATTTCAAGAGGTACCTTGGAATCGCCTTTAAAGCACAGGAAGAGTGGCACAACTTCGACAATGATGCACTTGCCCAAAAAGGGCGTATGCATTTTCTCCTGAATATATTCAGGAGAAAACGCATACGCCCTTTTTGGCCAATCAAGCAAGCGGGCAATGCAAATCTGCACTACAAAGAAGTATCACTTCCCACCGGTCAAAAGGGACATCCACAAAATGTGTAAAAACCCGAAAGGCAAGACAGGCCCTGGAGAACAGGCAGCCTTGTTATGCTGATGGGCGGCATGTACATTGCCAACTGCCTCTCTGGAGGAGTGCATTGTGTTTCCTAAAACAAGTAAACAACAGAGCTACAGAGCCAAGGGCACTTCCAGTCTAGGGAATATACCCTGGGAAAACTGAAAATCAATAAGACAGAGCCACCCCAAAATTTAGGGCTGCACTGCTTACAAGGACCTCAACTTGGGTACACCTTAAATATCCCAGGAAATATAAAAATCGTTCAAAAAATTGTGGTACTTACGTAGGATGGAATATCCCTCAGCCATGAAATCAATGTCATAAGACCAGTAGCAGCAAAATGGGTGGATTCAGGTACGATGATTCTAAGTGAAATAAGTCACACAGAAAAAGAAACTTATCATAAGATATCACTTATGAAGATCCTGTAAACATGGCTACACTTGAACTGAGTTAGGAAAGAGAACAGTGTCTCACATTTAGAAAACACTCTTATGCCTGCTTAAGGGGGAAGGAGAGGTGGGGTGATGCATAAAACCAGAGTTTGATATAAGCACAGGTACCGTTCCAAAAACCAACTATGGAATAGACAAGACCTACACCTTCCTCAGTGAAAGGGACTCAAAACCCCATATTTCCCGCAGAGGAATATATCTGACTAGTAAGAATCTTAAAACCTATGTATTGATATGTCTCCGTAAGGGAATCAAGTGTGTCTAGACTGGCATAAACATGGCAGCGAGAATCAGCTCAAACCCCCTATAAAAAGGAATTTCAAAAACAAAACAAAAAAACTGGGAAATTCTTTACATTTCCTTCAGGGTCTCTGATGAAACCTGGAATGACCCTATCTACAATGACAGCTGGATGTGGCATAATGAGGGACACTTGGGACTGAGACGATTGGTGAGATTGGTTGAGCAAATGCAGACCCTTTAAAGCACAAATGCCTGACACCCATTCCATGGGTCCCAACTCTCCAGGTTGAAGGGAATATTACTACAGCTATAATTTTTACGGGAAACCTAGAGAACGGACACACTGTGAATACGAAAGGTTTCTAAAACTCAACGAATAGTCCCTCTCCTGGTGCTCCGGTTTCACATTCCATCTGCTTCGCTATCAATCTCCCAACTTGGAGAGACAGCCCCTTTAACCTCCTAGTTCGCACAGGTTTCCAATTTGGCAGAGGATGAAAGGGAAGAGGGAGAACCAATGAGAGAGTAGCTGTTAGGCATTTGGACGGGCACATATCACTCTAACTTCCCGGCAGGAAGAAGAGTTAACCAAAGTCTCAGCCACCCACCGGGAACCAGTATGGTTCCTGAACCAAAATTTTGGACTTGCGGTCAGCTCACCAAAAACGAGTTGAAAAATGGAGCTCAGGGGCACAGCAATTCACAAACTGGCCAAGTAATAAAGGAGAACAATCGTCCGAAAATCTGTTGAGGGAAGGCAACGAGGCGGACTTGAAAGCGAGGCAGAATAGCAGGAAACAGATTTCAAGAGGTACGTTGGAATCGCCTTTAAAGCACAGGAAGAGTGGCACAACTTCGACAATGATGCACTTGTCCAAAAACGGTGTATGCGTTTTCTCCTGAATATATTCAGGAGAAAACGCATACGCCCTTTTTGGCCAAGCAAGCAAGCGGGCAATGCAAATCTGCACTACAAAGAAGTATCACTTCCCACCGGTCAAAAGGGACATCCACAAAATGTGTAAAAACCAGAAAGGCAAGACAGGCCCTGGAGAACAGGGAGCCTTGTTATGCTGATGGGCGGGATGTAAATTGCCAACTGCCTCTCTGGAGGAGTGCATTGTGTTCCCTAAAACAAGTAAATAACAGAGCTACAGAGCCAAGGGCACTTCCAGTCTAGGGAATATACCTTGGGAAACCTGAAAATCAATAAGACAGAGCAACCCCAAAATTTAGGGCTGCAGTGCTTACAAGGACCTCAACTTGGGTACACCTTAAATATCCCAGGAAATATAAAAATGGTTCAAAAAATTGTGGTACTTACGTACGATGGAATATCCCTCAGCCATGAAATCATGTCATAAAACCAGTAGCAGCAAAATGGGTGGATTCAGGTACGATGATTCTAAGTGAAATAAGTCACACAGAAAAAGAAACTTATCATAAGATATCACTTATGAAGATCCTGTAAACATGGCTACACTTGAACTGAGTTAGGAAAGAGAACAGTGTCTCACATTTAAAAAACAATCTTATGCCTGCTTAAGGGGGAAGGAGAGGTGGGCTGATGCATAAAACCAGAGTTTGATATAAGCAGAGGTACCGTTCCAAAAAGCAACTATGGAATAGACAAGACCTACACCTTCCTCAGTGAAAGGGACTCAAAACCCCATATTTCCCGCAGAGGAATATATCTGACGAGTAAGAATCTTAAAACCTATGTATTGATATGTCTCCGTAAGGGAATCAAGTGTGTCTAGACTGGCATAAACATGGCAGCGAGAATCAGCTCAAACACACTATAAAAAGGAATTTAAAAACAAAACAAAAAAACTGGGAAATTCTTTACAATTCCTTCAGGGTCTCTGATGAAATTTGGATAGACCCTATCTACAATGACAGCTGGATGTGGCATAAAGCTGGACACTTGGGACTGAGAGGATTGGTGAGCTTGGGTGAGCAAATGCAGACCGTTTAAAGCAATAATGCATGGCACCCATTCCATGGGTCCCAACTCTCCAAGTTGAAGGGAATATTACTACAGTTATAACATGTACTGGAAACTTAGAGAACGGACACAGTGTGAATACGAAAGGTTTCTAAAACTCAACGAATAGTCCCTCTCCTGGTGCTCCGGTTTGACTTTCCATCTGCTTTACTATCAACCTCCCAACTTGGAGAGACAGCCCCTTTAACCTCCCAGTTCACACAGGTTGCCCATTTGGCAGAGGATGAAAGGGAAGAGAGAGAACCAATGAGAGAGTAGCTGTTAGGCATTTGGACGGGCACATATCTCTGTAATTTCCCGGCAGGAAGAAGAATTAACCAAAGTCTCAGCCACCCACCGGGAACCAGCATAGGTCCTGAACCAAAATTTTGGACTTGCGGTCAGCTCACAAAAAACGAGTTGAAAAATGGAGCTCAGGGGCACAGCAATTCACAAACTGGCCAAGTAATAAAGGACAAGTATCGTCCAAAAATCTGTTGAGGGAAGGCAACGAGGCGGACTTGAAAGCGAGGCAGAATAGCAGGAAACAGATTTCAAGAGGTACGTTGGAATCGCCTTTAAAGCACAGGAAGAGGGGCACAACTTCGACAATGATGCACTTGGCCTAAAAGGGCGTATGCGTTTTCTCCTGAATATATTCAGGAGAAAATGCATACGCCCTTTTTGGCCAAGCAAGCAAGCGGGCAATGCAAATCTGCACTACAAAGAAGTATCACTTCCCAGTGGTCAAAAGGGACATCCACAAAATGTGTAAAAATAGAAAGGCAAGACAGGCCCTGGAGAACAGGGAGCCTTGTTATGCTGATGGGCGGGATGTAAATTGCCAACTGCCTCTCTGGAGGAGTGCACTGTGTTCCCTAAAACAAGTAAAGAACAGAGCTAGAGAGCCAAGGGCACTTCCAGTCTAGGGAATATACCTCGGGAGAACTGAAAATCAATAAGACAGAGCCACCCCAAAATTTAGGGCTGCACTGCTTACAAGGACCTCAACTTGGATACACCTTAAGTATCCCAGGAAATATAAAAATGGTTCAAAAAATTGTGTTACTTACGTACGATGGAATATCCCTCAGCCATGAAATCAATGTCATAAGACCAGTAGCAGCAAAATGGGTGGATTCAGGTACGATGATTCTAAGTGAAATAAGTCACACAGAAAAAGAAACTTATCATAAGATATCACTTATGAAGGCTCTATAAACATGGCTACACTTGATCTGAGTTAGGAAAGAGAACAGTGTCTCACATTTAGAAAACACACTTATGCCTGCTTAAGGGGGAAGGAGAGATGGGGTGATGCATAAAACCAGAGTTTGATATAAGCACAGGTACCGTTCCAAAGACCAACTATGGAATAGACAAGACCTACACCTTCCTCAGTGAAAGGGACTCAAAATCCCATATTTCCCGCAGAGGAATATATCTGACTAGTAAGAATCTTAAAACCTATGTATTGATATGTCTCTGTAAGGGAATGAAGTATGTCTAGACTGGCATAAACATGGCAGCGAGAATCAGCTCAAACCCACTATAAAAAGGAATTTCAAAAACAAAACAAAAAAAATGGGAAATTCTTTACAATTCCTTCAGGGTCTCTGATGAAACCTGGAATGACCCTATCTACAACGACAGCTGGATGTGGCATAAGGCTGGACACTTGGGACTGAGAGGATTGGTGAGAGTGGGTGAGCAAATGCAGACCCTTTAAAGCAATAATGCATGGCACCCATTCCATGGGTCCCAACTCTCCAGGTTGAAGGGAATATTACTACAGTTATAACACGTACGGGAAACCTAGAGAACGGACACACTGTGAATACGAAAGGTTTCTAAAACTCAACGAATAGTCCGTCTCCTGGTGCTCCGTTTGGACTTTCCATCTGCTTTACTATCAACCTCCCATCTTGGAGAGACAGCCCCTTTAACCTCCCAGTTCTCACAGGTTGCCCATTTGGCAGAGGATGAAAGGGAAGAGAGAGAACCAATGAGAGAGTAGCTGTTAGGCATTTGGACGGGCACATATCTCTGTAATTTCCCAGCAGGAAGTAGAATTAACCAAAGTCTCAGCCACCCACCGGGAACCAGCATAGGTCCTGAACCAAAATTTTGGACTTGCGGTCAGCTCACAAAAAACGAGTTGAAAAATGGAGCTCAGGGGCACAGCAATTCACAAACTGGCCAAGTAATAAAGGACAAGTATCATCCAAAAATCTGTTGAGGGAAGGCAACGAGGCAGACTTGAAAGCGAGGCAGAATAGCAGGAAACAGATTTCAAGAGGTACGTTGGAATCGCCTTTAAAGCACAGGAAGAGGGGCACAACTTCGACAATGATGCATTTGGCCAAAAAGGGCGTATGCGTTTTCTCCTGAATATATTCAGGAGAAAACGCATACGCCCTTTTTGGCCAAGCAAGCAAGCGGGCAATGCAAATCTGCACTACAAAGAAGTATCACTTCCCACCGGTCAAAAGGGACATCCACAAAATGTGTAAAAACCAGAAAGGCAAGACAGGCCCTGGAGAACAGGGAGCCTTGTTATGCTGATGGGCGGCATGTAAATTGACAACTGCCTCTCTGGAAGAGTACATTGTGTTCCCTAAAACAAGTAACCAACAGAGCTACAGAGCCAAGGGCACTTCCAGTCTAGGGAATATACCTTGGGAAAACTGAAAATCAATAAGACAGAGCCACCCCAAAATTTAGGGCTGCACTGCTTACAAGGACCTCAAATTGGGTACACCTTAAGTATCCCAGGAAATATAAAAATGGTTCAAAAAATTGTGGTACTTACGTACGTTGGAATATCCCTCAGCCATGAAATCAATGTCATAAGACCAGTAGCAGCAAAATGGGTGGATTCAGGTACGATGATTCTAAGTGAAATAAGTCACACAGAAAAAGAAACTTATCATAAGATATCACTTATGAAGATCCTGTAAACATGGCTGCACTTGATCTGAGTTAGGAAAGAGAACAGTGTCTCACATTTAGAAAACACTCTTATGCCTGCTTAAGGGGGAAGGAGAGGTGGGGTGATGCATAAAACCAGAGTTTGATATAAGCACAGGTACCGTTCCAAAAACCAACTATGGAATAGACAAGACCTACACCTTCCTCAGTGAAAGGGACTCAAAACCCCATATTTCCCGCAGAGGAATATATCTGACTAGTAAGAATCTTAAAACCTATGTATTGATATGTCTCCGTAAGGGAATCAAGTGTGTCTAGACTGGCATAAACATGGCAGCGAGAATCAGCTCAAACCCACTCTAAAAAGGAATTTCAAAAACAAAACAAAAAAACTGGGAAATTCTTTACAATTCCTTCAGGGTCTCTGATGAAACCTGGAATGACCCTATCTACAACGACAGCGGGATGTGGCATAAGGAGGGACACTTGGGACTGAGACGATTTGTGAGATTGGGTGAGCAAATGCAGACCCTTTAAAGCACAAAGGCCTGGCACCCATTCAATGGGTCCCAACTCTCCAGGTTGAAGGGAATATTATTACAGCTATAACATGTATGGGAAACATAGAGAACGGACACACTGTGAATACAAAAGGTTTCTAAAACTCAACGAATAGTCCCTCTCCTGGTGCTCTGGTTTGACTTTCCATCTGCTTTACTATCAACCTCCCAACTGGGAGAGAAAGCCCCTTTAACCTCCTGGTTTGCACAGGTTGCCAATTTGGCAGAGGATGAAAGGGAATAGGGAGAACCAATGAGAGAGTAGCTGTTAGGCATTTGGACGGGCACATATCACTGTAACTTCCCGGCAGGAAGAAGAATTAACCAACGTCTCAGCCTCCAACCGGGAACCACCATAGGTCCTGAACCAAAATTTTGGACTTGCGGTCAGCTCACCAAAAACGAGTTGAAAAATGGAGCTCAGGGGCCCAGCAATTCACAAACTGGCCGAGTAATAAAGGACAACTATCGTCCAAAAATCTGTTGAGGGAAGGCAACGAGGCGGACTTGGAAGCGAGGCAGAATAGCAGGAAACAGATTTCAAGAGGTACCTTGGAATCGCCTTTAAAGCACAGGAAGAGTGGCACAACTTCGACAATGATGCACTTGCCCAAAAAGGGCGTATGCATTTTCTCCTGAATATATTCAGGAGAAAACGCATACGCCCTTTTTGGCCAATCAAGCAAGCGGGCAATGCAAATCTGCACTACAAAGAAGTATCACTTCCCACCGGTCAAAAGGGACATCCACAAAATGTGTAAAAACCCGAAAGGCAAGACAGGCCCTGGAGAACAGGCAGCCTTGTTATGCTGATGGGCGGCATGTACATTGCCAACTGCCTCTCTGGAGGAGTGCATTGTGTTTCCTAAAACAAGTAAACAACAGAGCTACAGAGCCAAGGGCACTTCCAGTCTAGGGAATATACCCTGGGAAAACTGAAAATCAATAAGACAGAGCCACCCCAAAATTTAGGGCTGCACTGCTTACAAGGACCTCAACTTGGGTACACCTTAAATATCCCAGGAAATATAAAAATCGTTCAAAAAATTGTGGTACTTACGTAGGATGGAATATCCCTCAGCCATGAAATCAATGTCATAAGACCAGTAGCAGCAAAATGGGTGGATTCAGGTACGATGATTCTAAGTGAAATAAGTCACACAGAAAAAGAAACTTATCATAAGATATCACTTATGAAGATCCTGTAAACATGGCTACACTTGAACTGAGTTAGGAAAGAGAACAGTGTCTCACATTTAGAAAACACTCTTATGCCTGCTTAAGGGGGAAGGAGAGGTGGGGTGATGCATAAAACCAGAGTTTGATATAAGCACAGGTACCGTTCCAAAAACCAACTATGGAATAGACAAGACCTACACCTTCCTCAGTGAAAGGGACTCAAAACCCCATATTTCCCGCAGAGGAATATATCTGACTAGTAAGAATCTTAAAACCTATGTATTGATATGTCTCCGTAAGGGAATCAAGTGTGTCTAGACTGGCATAAACATGGCAGCGAGAATCAGCTCAAACCCCCTATAAAAAGGAATTTCAAAAACAAAACAAAAAAACTGGGAAATTCTTTACATTTCCTTCAGGGTCTCTGATGAAACCTGGAATGACCCTATCTACAATGACAGCTGGATGTGGCATAATGAGGGACACTTGGGACTGAGACGATTGGTGAGATTGGTTGAGCAAATGCAGACCCTTTAAAGCACAAATGCCTGACACCCATTCCATGGGTCCCAACTCTCCAGGTTGAAGGGAATATTACTACAGCTATAATTTTTACGGGAAACCTAGAGAACGGACACACTGTGAATACGAAAGGTTTCTAAAACTCAACGAATAGTCCCTCTCCTGGTGCTCCGGTTTCACATTCCATCTGCTTCGCTATCAATCTCCCAACTTGGAGAGACAGCCCCTTTAACCTCCTAGTTCGCACAGGTTTCCAATTTGGCAGAGGATGAAAGGGAAGAGGGAGAACCAATGAGAGAGTAGCTGTTAGGCATTTGGACGGGCACATATCACTCTAACTTCCCGGCAGGAAGAAGAGTTAACCAAAGTCTCAGCCACCCACCGGGAACCAGTATGGTTCCTGAACCAAAATTTTGGACTTGCGGTCAGCTCACCAAAAACGAGTTGAAAAATGGAGCTCAGGGGCACAGCAATTCACAAACTGGCCAAGTAATAAAGGAGAACAATCGTCCGAAAATCTGTTGAGGGAAGGCAACGAGGCGGACTTGAAAGCGAGGCAGAATAGCAGGAAACAGATTTCAAGAGGTACGTTGGAATCGCCTTTAAAGCACAGGAAGAGTGGCACAACTTCGACAATGATGCACTTGTCCAAAAACGGTGTATGCGTTTTCTCCTGAATATATTCAGGAGAAAACGCATACGCCCTTTTTGGCCAAGCAAGCAAGCGGGCAATGCAAATCTGCACTACAAAGAAGTATCACTTCCCACCGGTCAAAAGGGACATCCACAAAATGTGTAAAAACCAGAAAGGCAAGACAGGCCCTGGAGAACAGGGAGCCTTGTTATGCTGATGGGCGGGATGTAAATTGCCAACTGCCTCTCTGGAGGAGTGCATTGTGTTCCCTAAAACAAGTAAATAACAGAGCTACAGAGCCAAGGGCACTTCCAGTCTAGGGAATATACCTTGGGAAACCTGAAAATCAATAAGACAGAGCAACCCCAAAATTTAGGGCTGCAGTGCTTACAAGGACCTCAACTTGGGTACACCTTAAATATCCCAGGAAATATAAAAATGGTTCAAAAAATTGTGGTACTTACGTACGATGGAATATCCCTCAGCCATGAAATCATGTCATAAAACCAGTAGCAGCAAAATGGGTGGATTCAGGTACGATGATTCTAAGTGAAATAAGTCACACAGAAAAAGAAACTTATCATAAGATATCACTTATGAAGATCCTGTAAACATGGCTACACTTGAACTGAGTTAGGAAAGAGAACAGTGTCTCACATTTAGAAAACACTCTTATGCCTGCTTAAGGGGGAAGGAGAGGTGGGGTGATGCATAAAACCAGAGTTTGATATAAGCACAGGTACCGTTCCAAAAACCAACTATGGAATAGACAAGACCTACACCATCCTCAGTGAAAGGGACTCAAAACCCCATATTTCCCGCAGAGGAATATATCTGACTAGTAAGAATCTTAAAACCTATGTATTGATATGTCTCCGTAAGGGAATCAAGTGTGTCTAGACTGGCATAAACATGGCAGCGAGAATCAGCTCAAACCCACTATAAAAAGGAGTTTCAAAAACAAAACAAAAAAACAGGGAAATTCTTTACAATTCCTTCAGGGTCTCTGATGAACCCTGCAATGACCCTATCTACAATGACAGCTGGATGTGGCATAAGGAGGGACACTTGGGACTGAGACGATTGGTGAGATTGGGTGAGCAAATGCAAACCCTTTAAAGCACAAAAGCCTGGCACCCATTCCATGGGTCCCAACTCTCCAGGTTGAAGGGAATATTACTACAGGTATAACATGTACGGGAAACCTAGAGAACAGACCCACTGTGAATATGAAAGGTTTCTAAAACTCAACAAATAGTCCCTCTCCTGGTGCTCTGGTTTGACATTCCATCTGCTTTACTATCAACCTCCCAACTTGGAGAGACAGACCCTTAACATCCTGGTTCGCACAGGTTGCCAATTTGGCAGAAGATGAAAGGGAAGAGCAAGAACCAATGAGAGAGTACCTGTTAGGCATTTGGACGGGCACATATCACTGTAATTTCCCGTCAGGAAGAAGAATTAATCAAAGTCTCAGCCACCCACCGGGAACCAGTATAGGTTCAGAACCAAAATTTTGGACTTGCGGTCAGCTCACAAAAAACGAGATGAAAAATGGAGCTCAGGGGCACAGCAATTCACAAACTGGCCCAGTAACAAAGGAAAACTATCGTCCAAAAATCTGTTGAGGGAAGGCAACGAGGCGCACTTGAAAGCGAGGCAGAATAGCAGGAAACGGATTTCAAGAGGTACGTTGGAATCGCCTTTAAAGCACAGGAAGAGGGACAAAACTTCGACAATTATGCACTTGGCCAAAAAGGGCGTATGTGTTTTCTCCTGCATATATTCAGGAGAAAACGCATACACCCTTTTTGGCCAAACAAGCAAGCGGGCAATGCAAATCTGCACTACAAAGAAGTATCACTTCCCACCGGTCAAAAGGGACATCCACAAAATGTGAAAAAACCAGAAAGGCAAGACAGGCCCTGGCGAACAGGGAGCCTTGTTATGCTGATGGGCCGGATGTAAATTGCCAACTGCCTCTCTGGAGGAGTACATTGTGTTCCCTAAAACAAGTAAATAACAGAGCTACAGAGCCAAGGGCACTTCCAGTCTAGGGAATATACCTTGGGAAAACTGAAAATCAATAAGACAGAGCCAGCCCAAAATTTAGGGCTGCACTGCTTACAAGGACCTCAACTTGGGTACACCTTAAATATCCCAGGAAATATAAAAATGGTTCAAAAATTGTGGTACTTACGTACGATGGACTATCCCTCAGCCATGAAATCAATGTCATAAGACCAGTAGCAGAAAAATGGGTGGATTCAGGTACGATGATTCTAAGTGAAATAAGTCACAGAGAAAAAGAAACTTATCATAAGATATCACTTATGAAGATCCTGTAAACATGGCTACACTTGAACTGAGTTAGGAAAGAGAACAGTGTCTCACATTTAGAAAACACTCTTATGCCTGCGTAAGGGGGAAGGAGAGGTGGGGTGATGCATAAAACCAGAGTTTGATATAAGCACAGGTACCGTTCCAAAAACCAACTATGGAATAGACAAGACCTATACCTTCCTCAGTGAAAGGGACTCAAAACCCCATATTTCCCGCAGAGGAATATATCTGACTAGTAAGAATCTTAAAACCTATGTATTGATATGTCTCCGTAAGGGAATCAAGTGTGTCTAGACTGGCATAAACATGGCAGCGAGAATCAGCTCAAACCCACTATAAAAAGGAATTTCAAAAACAAAACAAACAAACTGGGAAATTCTTTACAATTCCTTCAGGGTCTCTGATGAAAGCTGGAATGACCCTATCTACAACGACAGCTGGATGTGGCATAAGGAGGGACACTTGGGACTGAGACGATTGGTGAGATTGGGTGAGCAAATGCAGACCCTTTAAAGCAATAATGCATGGCACCCATTCCATGGGTCCGAACTCTCCAGGTTGAAGGGAATATTACTACAGCTATAACATGTGCGGGAAACCTAGAGAACGGACACACTGTGAATACGAAAGGTTTCTAAAACTCAACGCATAGTCCTTCTCCTGGTGCTCCGGTTTGACTTTCCGTCTGCTTTACTATCAACCTCCCAACTTGGAGAGACAGCCCCTTTAACCTCTTGGTTCGCACAGGTTGCCAATTTGGCAGAGGATGAAAGTGAAGAGGGAGAACTAATGAGAGAGTAGCTGTTAGGCATTTGGACGGGCACATATCACTGTATTTTCCCGGCAGGAAGAAGAATTAACCAAATTCTCAGCCACCCACCGGGAACCAGTATAGGTCCTGAACCAAAATTTTGGACTTGCGGTCAGCTCACCAAAAACGAGTTGAAAAATGGAGCTCAGGGGCACAGCAATTCACAAACTGGCCGAGTAATAAAGGACAACTATGGTCCAAAAATCTGTTGAGGGAAGGCAACGAGGCGGACTTGAAAGCGAGGCAGAATAGCAGGAAACAGATTTCAAGAGGTACGTTGGAATCGCCTTTAAAGCACAGGAAGAGGGGCACAACTTCGACAATGATGCACTTGGCGAAAAAGGGCGTATGCGTTTTCTCCTGAATATATTCAGGAGAAAACGCATACGCCCTTTTTGGCCAAGCAAGCAAGCGGGCAATGCAAATCTGCACTACAAAGAAGTATCACTTCCCACCGGTCAAAAGGGACATCCACAAAATGTGTAAAAACCAGAAAGGCAAGACAGGCACTGGAGAACAGGGAGCCTTGTTATGCTGATGGGCGGGATGAAAATTGCCAACTGCCTCTCTGGAGGAGTGCATTGTGTTCCCTAAAACAAGTAAACAACAGAGCTACAGAGCCAAGGGCACTTCCAGTCTAGGGAATATACCTTGGGAAAACTGAAAATCAATAAGACAGAGCCACCCAAAAATTTAGGGCTGCACTGCTTACAAGGACCTCAACTTGGGTACAACTTAAATATCCCAGGAAATATAAAAATGGTTCAAAAAATTGTGGTACTTACGTACGATGGAATATCCCTCAGCCATGAAATCAATGTCATAAGACCAGTAGCAGCAAAATGGGTGGATTCAGGTACGATGATTCTAAGTGAAATAAGTCACACAGAAAAAGAAACTTATCATAAGATATCACTTATGAAGAACCTGAAAACATGGCTACACTTGAACTGAGTTAGGAAAGAGAACAGTGTCTCACATTTAGAAAACACTCTTATGCCTGCTTAAGGGGGAAGGAGAGGTGGGGTGATGCATAAAACCAGAGTTTGATATAAGCACATGTACCGTTCCAAAAACCAACTATGGAATAGCCAAGACCTACAACTTCCTCAGTGAAAGGGACTCAAAACCCCATATTTCCCACAGAGGAATATATCTGACTAGTAAGAATCTTAAAACCTATGGATTGATATGTCTCCGTAAGGGAATCAAGTGTGTCTAGACTGGCATAAACATGGCAGCGAGAATCAGCTCAAACCCCCTATAAAAAGGAATTTCAAAAACAAAACAAAAAAACTGGGAAATTCTTTACATTTCCTTCAGGGTCTCTGATGAAACGTGGAATGACCCTATCTACAACGACAGCTGGATGTGGCATAAGGATGGACACGTAGGACTGAGAAGATTGGTGAGATTTGGTGAGCAAATGCAGACCCTTTAAAGCAATAATGCATGGCACCCATTCCATGGGTCCCAACTCTCCAGGTTGAAGGGAATATTACAACAGTTATAACATGTACGGGAAACCTAGAGAACGGACACAATGTGAATACGAAAGGTTTCTAAAACTCAACGAATAGTCCCTCTCCTGGTGCTCTGGTTTGACTTTCCATCTGCTTTACTATCAATCTCCCAACATGGAGAGACAACCCCTTTAACCTCCTGGTTCGCACAGGTTGCCTATTTGGCAGAGGATGAAAGGGAAGAGGGAGAACCAATGAGAGAGTAGCTGTTAGGCATTTGAACGGGCACATATCACTGTAATTTCCCGGCAGGAAGAAGAATTAACCAAAGTCTCAGCCACCCACCGGGAACCAGCATTGGTCCCGATCCAAAATTTTGGAGTTGCGGTCAGCTCACCAAAAACGAGTTGAAAAATGGAGCTCAGGGGCACAGCAATTCACAAACTGGCTGCGTAATAAAGGACAACTATCGTCCAAAAATCTGTTGAGGGAAGGCAACGAGGCGGACATGAAAGCGAGGCAGAATAGCAGGAAACAGATTTCAAGAGGTACGTTGGAATCGCCTTTAAAGCACAGGAAGAGGGGCACAACTTCGACAATGATGCACTTGGCCAAAAAGGGCGTATGCGTTTTCTCGTGAATATATTCAGGAGAAAACGCATACGCCCTTTTTGGCCAAGCAAGCAAGCGGGAAATGCAAAACTGCACTACAAAGAAGTATCACTTCCCACCTGTCAAAAGGGACATCCACAAAATGTGTAAAAACCAGAAAGGCAAGACAGGCCCTGGAGAACAGGGAGCCTTGTTATGCTGATGGGCAGGATGTGAATTGCCAACTGGCTCTCTAGAGGAGTGCATTGTGTTCCCTAAAACAAGTAAACAACAGAGCTACAGAGCCAAGGGCACTTCCAGTCTAGGGAATATTCCTTGGGAAAACTGAAAATCAATAAGACAGAGCCACCCCAAAATTTAGGGCTGCACTGCTTACAAGGACCTCAACTTGGGTACACCTTAAATATCCCAGGAAATATAAAAATGGTTCAAAAAATTGTGTTGCTTATGTACGATGGAATATCCCTCAGCCATGAAATCAATGTCATAAGACCAGTAGCAGCAAAATGGGTGGATTCAGGTACGATGATTCTAAGTGAAATAAGTCACAGAGAAAAAGAAACTTATCATAAGATATCACTTATGAAGATCCTGTAAACATGGCTACACTTGAACTGAGTTAGGAAAGAGAACAGTGTCTCACATTTAAAAAACAATCTTATGCCTGCTTAAGGGGGAAGGAGAGGTGGGCTGATGCATAAAACCAGAGTTTGATATAAGCAGAGGTACCGTTCCAAAAAGCAACTATGGAATAGACAAGACCTACACCTTCCTCAGTGAAAGGGACTCAAAACCCCATATTTCCCGCAGAGGAATATATCTGACGAGTAAGAATCTTAAAACCTATGTATTGATATGTCTCCGTAAGGGAATCAAGTGTGTCTAGACTGGCATAAACATGGCAGCGAGAATCAGCTCAAACACACTATAAAAAGGAATTTAAAAACAAAACAAAAAAACTGGGAAATTCTTTACAATTCCTTCAGGGTCTCTGATGAAATTTGGATAGACCCTATCTACAATGACAGCTGGATGTGGCATAAAGCTGGACACTTGGGACTGAGAGGATTGGTGAGCTTGGGTGAGCAAATGCAGACCGTTTAAAGCAATAATGCATGGCACCCATTCCATGGGTCCCAACTCTCCAAGTTGAAGGGAATATTACTACAGTTATAACATGTACTGGAAACTTAGAGAACGGACACAGTGTGAATACGAAAGGTTTCTAAAACTCAACGAATAGTCCCTCTCCTGGTGCTCCGGTTTGACTTTCCATCTGCTTTACTATCAACCTCCCAACTTGGAGAGACAGCCCCTTTAACCTCCCAGTTCACACAGGTTGCCCATTTGGCAGAGGATGAAAGGGAAGAGAGAGAACCAATGAGAGAGTAGCTGTTAGGCATTTGGACGGGCACATATCTCTGTAATTTCCCGGCAGGAAGAAGAATTAACCAAAGTCTCAGCCACCCACCGGGAACCAGCATAGGTCCTGAACCAAAATTTTGGACTTGCGGTCAGCTCACAAAAAACGAGTTGAAAAATGGAGCTCAGGGGCACAGCAATTCACAAACTGGCCAAGTAATAAAGGACAAGTATCGTCCAAAAATCTGTTGAGGGAAGGCAACGAGGCGGACTTGAAAGCGAGGCAGAATAGCAGGAAACAGATTTCAAGAGGTACGTTGGAATCGCCTTTAAAGCACAGGAAGAGGGGCACAACTTCGACAATGATGCACTTGGCCTAAAAGGGCGTATGCGTTTTCTCCTGAATATATTCAGGAGAAAATGCATACGCCCTTTTTGGCCAAGCAAGCAAGCGGGCAATGCAAATCTGCACTACAAAGAAGTATCACTTCCCAGTGGTCAAAAGGGACATCCACAAAATGTGTAAAAACCAGAAAGGCAAGACAGGCCCTGGAGAACAGGGAGCCTTGTTATGCTGATGGGCGGGATGTAAATTGCCAACTGCCTCTCTGGAGGAGTGCACTGTGTTCCCTAAAACAAGTAAAGAACAGAGCTAGAGAGCCAAGGGCACTTCCAGTTTAGGGAATATACCTCGGGAGAACTGAAAATCAATAAGACAGAGCCACCCCAAAATTTAGGGCTGCACTGCTTACAAGGACCTCAACTTGGATACACCTTAAGTATCCCAGGAAATATAAAAATGGTTCAAAAAATTGTGTTACTTACATACGATGGAATATCCCTCAGCCATGAAATCAATGTCATAAGACCAGTAGCAGCAAAATGGGTGGATTCAGGTACGATGATTCTAAGTGAAATAAGTCACACAGAAAAAGAAACTTATCATAAGATATCACTTATGAAGGCTCTATAAACATGGCTACACTTGATCTGAGTTAGGAAAGAGAACAGTGTCTCACATTTAGAAAACACACTTATGCCTGCTTAAGGGGGAAGGAGAGATGGGGTGATGCATAAAACCAGAGTTTGATATAAGCACAGGTACCGTTCCAAAGACCAACTATGGAATAGACAAGACCTACACCTTCCTCAGTGAAAGGGACTCAAAATCCCATATTTCCCGCAGAGGAATATATCTGACTAGTAAGAATCTTAAAACCTATGTATTGATATGTCTCTGTAAGGGAATGAAGTATGTCTAGACTGGCATAAACATGGCAGCGAGAATCAGCTCAAACCCACTATAAAAAGGAATTTCAAAAACAAAACAAAAAAAATGGGAAATTCTTTACAATTCCTTCAGGGTCTCTGATGAAACCTGGAATGAACCTATCTACAACGACAGCTGGATGTGGCATAAGGCTGGACACTTGGGACTGAGAGGATTGGTGAGAGTGGGTGAGCAAATGCAGACCCTTTAAAGCAATAATGCATGGCACCCATTCCATGGGTCCCAACTCTCCAGGTTGAAGGGAATATTACTACAGTTATAACACGTACGGGAAACCTAGAGAACGGACACACTGTGAATAAGAAAGGTTTCTAAAACTCAACGAATAGTCCGTCTCCTGGTGCTCCGTTTGGACTTTCCATCTGCTTTACTATCAACCTCCCATCTTGGAGAGACAGCCCCTTTAACCTCCCAGTTCTCACAGGTTGCCCATTTGGCAGAGGATGAAAGGGAAGAGAGAGAACCAATGAGAGAGTAGCTGTTAGGCATTTGGACGGGCACATATCTCTGTAATTTCCCAGCAGGAAGTAGAATTAACCAAAGTCTCAGCCACCCACCGGGAACCAGCATAGGTCCTGAACCAAAATTTTGGACTTGCGGTCAGCTCACAAAAAACGAGTTGAAAAATGGAGCTCAGGGGCACAGCAATTCACAAACTGGCCAAGTAATAAAGGACAAGTATCATCCAAAAATCTGTTGAGGGAAGGCAACGAGGCAGACTTGAAAGCGAGGCAGAATAGCAGGAAACAGATTTCAAGAGGTACGTTGGAATCGCCTTTAAAGCACAGGAAGAGGGGCACAACTTCGACAATGATGCATTTGGCCAAAAAGGGCGTATGCGTTTTCTCCTGAATATATTCAGGAGAAAACGCATACGCCCTTTTTGGCCAAGCAAGCAAGCGGGCAATGCAAATCTGCACTACAAAGAAGTATCACTTCCCACCGGTCAAAAGGGACATCCACAAAATGTGTAAAAACCAGAAAGGCAAGACAGGCCCTGGAGAACAGGGAGCCTTGTTATGCTGATGGGCGGCATGTAAATTGACAACTGCCTCTCTGGAAGAGTACATTGTGTTCCCTAAAACAAGTAACCAACAGAGCTACAGAGCCAAGGGCACTTCCAGTCTAGGGAATATACCTTGGGAAAACTGAAAATCAATAAGACAGAGCCACCCCAAAATTTAGGGCTGCACTGCTTACAAGGACCTCAAATTGGGTACACCTTAAGTATCCCAGGAAATATAAAAATGGTTCAAAAAATTGTGGTACTTACGTACGTTGGAATATCCCTCAGCCATGAAATCAATGTCATAAGACCAGTAGCAGCAAAATGGGTGGATTCAGGTACGATGATTCTAAGTGAAATAAGTCACACAGAAAAAGAAACTTATCATAAGATATCACTTATGAAGATCCTGTAAACATGGCTGCACTTGATCTGAGTTAGGAAAGAGAACAGTGTCTCACATTTAGAAAACACTCTTATGCCTGCTTAAGGGGGAAGGAGAGGTGGGGTGATGCATAAAACCAGAGTTTGATATAAGCACAGGTACCGTTCCAAAAACCAACTATGGAATAGACAAGACCTACACCTTCCTCAGTGAAAGGGACTCAAAACCCCATATTTCCCGCAGAGGAATATATCTGACTAGTAAGAATCTTAAAACCTATGTATTGATATGTCTCCGTAAGGGAATCAAGTGTGTCTAGACTGGCATAAACATGGCAGCGAGAATCAGCTCAAACCCACTCTAAAAAGGAATTTCAAAAACAAAACAAAAAAACTGGGAAATTCTTTACAATTCCTTCAGGGTCTCTGATGAAACCTGGAATGACCCTATCTACAACGACAGCGGGATGTGGCATAAGGAGGGACACTTGGGACTGAGACGATTTGTGAGATTGGGTGAGCAAATGCAGACCCTTTAAAGCACAAAGGCCTGGCACCCATTCAATGGGTCCCAACTCTCCAGGTTGAAGGGAATATTATTACAGCTATAACATGTATGGGAAACATAGAGAACGGACACACTGTGAATACAAAAGGTTTCTAAAACTCAACGAATAGTCCCTCTCCTGGTGCTCTGGTTTGACTTTCCATCTGCTTTACTATCAACCTCCCAACTGGGAGAGAAAGCCCCTTTAACCTCCTGGTTTGCACAGGTTGCCAATTTGGCAGAGGATGAAAGGGAATAGGGAGAACCAATGAGAGAGTAGCTGTTAGGCATTTGGACGGGCACATATCACTGTAACTTCCCGGCAGGAAGAAGAATTAACCAACGTCTCAGCCTCCAACCGGGAACCACCATAGGTCCTGAACCAAAATTTTGGACTTGCGGTCAGCTCACCAAAAACGAGTTGAAAAATGGAGCTCAGGGGCCCAGCAATTCACAAACTGGCCGAGTAATAAAGGACAACTATCGTCCAAAAATCTGTTGAGGGAAGGCAACGAGGCGGACTTGGAAGCGAGGCAGAATAGCAGGAAACAGATTTCAAGAGGTACCTTGGAATCGCCTTTAAAGCACAGGAAGAGTGGCACAACTTCGACAATGATGCACTTGCCCAAAAAGGGCGTATGCATTTTCTCCTGAATATATTCAGGAGAAAACGCATACGCCCTTTTTGGCCAATCAAGCAAGCGGGCAATGCAAATCTGCACTACAAAGAAGTATCACTTCCCACCGGTCAAAAGGGACATCCAGAAAATGTGTAAAAACCCGAAAGGCAAGACAGGCCCTGGAGAACAGGCAGCCTTGTTATGCTGATGGGCGGCATGTACATTGCCAACTGCCTCTCTGGAGGAGTGCATTGTGTTTCCTAAAACAAGTAAACAACAGAGCTACAGAGCCAAGGGCACTTCCAGTCTAGGGAATATACCCTGGGAAAACTGAAAATCAATAAGACAGAGCCACCCCAAAATTTAGGGCTGCACTGCTTACAAGGACCTCAACTTGGGTACACCTTAAATATCCCAGGAAATATAAAAATCGTTCAAAAAATTGTGGTACTTACGTAGGATGGAATATCCCTCAGCCATGAAATCAATGTCATAAGACCAGTAGCAGCAAAATGGGTGGATTCAGGTACGATGATTCTAAGTGAAATAAGTCACACAGAAAAAGAAACTTATCATAAGATATCACTTATGAAGATCCTGTAAACATGGCTACACTTGAACTGAGTTAGGAAAGAGAACAGTGTCTCACATTTAGAAAACACTCTTATGCCTGCTTAAGGGGGAAGGAGAGGTGGGGTGATGCATAAAACCAGAGTTTGATATAAGCACAGGTACCGTTCCAAAAACCAACTATGGAATAGACAAGACCTACACCTTCCTCAGTGAAAGGGACTCAAAACCCCATATTTCCCGCAGAGGAATATATCTGACTAGTAAGAATCTTAAAACCTATGTATTGATATGTCTCCGTAAGGGAATCAAGTGTGTCTAGACTGGCATAAACATGGCAGCGAGAATCAGCTCAAACCCCCTATAAAAAGGAATTTCAAAAACAAAACAAAAAAACTGGGAAATTCTTTACATTTCCTTCAGGGTCTCTGATGAAACCTGGAATGACCCTATCTACAATGACAGCTGGATGTGGCATAATGAGGGACACTTGGGACTGAGACGATTGGTGAGATTGGTTGAGCAAATGCAGACCCTTTAAAGCACAAATGCCTGACACCCATTCCATGGGTCCCAACTCTCCAGGTTGAAGGGAATATTACTACAGCTATAATTTTTACGGGAAACCTAGAGAACGGACACACTGTGAATACGAAAGGTTTCTAAAACTCAACGAATAGTCCCTCTCCTGGTGCTCCGGTTTCACATTCCATCTGCTTCGCTATCAATCTCCCAACTTGGAGAGACAGCCCCTTTAACCTCCTAGTTCGCACAGGTTTCCAATTTGGCAGAGGATGAAAGGGAAGAGGGAGAACCAATGAGAGAGTAGCTGTTAGGCATTTGGACGGGCACATATCACTCTAACTTCCCGGCAGGAAGAAGAGTTAACCAAAGTCTCAGCCACCCACCGGGAACCAGTATGGTTCCTGAACCAAAATTTTGGACTTGCGGTCAGCTCACCAAAAACGAGTTGAAAAATGGAGCTCAGGGGCACAGCAATTCACAAACTGGCCAAGTAATAAAGGAGAACAATCGTCCGAAAATCTGTTGAGGGAAGGCAACGAGGCGGACTTGAAAGCGAGGCAGAATAGCAGGAAACAGATTTCAAGAGGTACGTTGGAATCGCCTTTAAAGCACAGGAAGAGTGGCACAACTTCGACAATGATGCACTTGTCCAAAAACGGTGTATGCGTTTTCTCCTGAATATATTCAGGAGAAAACGCATACGCCCTTTTTGGCCAAGCAAGCAAGCGGGCAATGCAAATCTGCACTACAAAGAAGTATCACTTCCCACCGGTCAAAAGGGACATCCACAAAATGTGTAAAAACCAGAAAGGCAAGACAGGCCCTGGAGAACAGGGAGCCTTGTTATGCTGATGGGCGGGATGTAAATTGCCAACTGCCTCTCTGGAGGAGTGCATTGTGTTCCCTAAAACAAGTAAATAACAGAGCTACAGAGCCAAGGGCACTTCCAGTCTAGGGAATATACCTTGGGAAACCTGAAAATCAATAAGACAGAGCAACCCCAAAATTTAGGGCTGCAGTGCTTACAAGGACCTCAACTTGGGTACACCTTAAATATCCCAGGAAATATAAAAATGGTTCAAAAAATTGTGGTACTTACGTACGATGGAATATCCCTCAGCCATGAAATCATGTCATAAAACCAGTAGCAGCAAAATGGGTGGATTCAGGTACGATGATTCTAAGTGAAATAAGTCACACAGAAAAAGAAACTTATCATAAGATATCACTTATGAAGATCCTGTAAACATGGCTACACTTGAACTGAGTTAGGAAAGAGAACAGTGTCTCACATTTAGAAAACACTCTTATGCCTGCTTAAGGGGGAAGGAGAGGTGGGGTGATGCATAAAACCAGAGTTTGATATAAGCACAGGTACCGTTCCAAAAACCAACTATGGAATAGACAGGACCTACACCATCCTCAGTGAAAGGGACTCAAAACCCCATATTTCCCGCAGAGGAATATATCTGACTAGTAAGAATCTTAAAACCTATGTATTGATATGTCTCCGTAAGGGAATCAAGTGTGTCTAGACTGGCATAAACATGGCAGCGAGAATCAGCTCAAACCCACTATAAAAAGGAGTTTCAAAAACAAAACAAAAAAACAGGGAAATTCTTTACAATTCCTTCAGGGTCTCTGATGAACCCTGCAATGACCCTATCTACAATGACAGCTGGATGTGGCATAAGGAGGGACACTTGGGACTGAGACGATTGGTGAGATTGGGTGAGCAAATGCAAACCCTTTAAAGCACAAAAGCCTGGCACCCATTCCATGGGTCCCAACTCTCCAGGTTGAAGGGAATATTACTACAGGTATAACATGTACGGGAAACCTAGAGAACAGACCCACTGTGAATATGAAAGGTTTCTAAAACTCAACAAATAGTCCCTCTCCTGGTGCTCTGGTTTGACATTCCATCTGCTTTACTATCAACCTCCCAACTTGGAGAGACAGACCCTTAACATCCTGGTTCGCACAGCTTGCCAATTTGGCAGAAGATGAAAGGGAAGAGCAAGAACCAATGAGAGAGTACCTGTTAGGCATTTGGACGGGCACATATCACTGTAATTTCCCGTCAGGAAGAAGAATTAATCAAAGTCTCAGCCACCCACCGGGAACCAGTATAGGTTCAGAACCAAAATTTTGGACTTGCGGTCAGCTCACAAAAAACGAGATGAAAAATGGAGCTCAGGGGCACAGCAATTCACAAACTGGCCCAGTAACAAAGGAAAACTATCGTCCAAAAATCTGTTGAGGGAAGGCAACGAGGCGCACTTGAAAGCGAGGCAGAATAGCAGGAAACGGATTTCAAGAGGTACGTTGGAATCGCCTTTAAAGCACAGGAAGAGGGACAAAACTTCGACAATTATGCACTTGGCCAAAAAGGGCGTATGTGTTTTCTCCTGCATATATTCAGGAGAAAACGCATACACCCTTTTTGGCCAAACAAGCAAGCGGGCAATGCAAATCTGCACTACAAAGAAGTATCACTTCCCACCGGTCAAAAGGGACATCCACAAAATGTGAAAAAACCAGAAAGGCAAGACAGGCCCTGGCGAACAGGGAGCCTTGTTATGCTGATGGGACGGATGTAAATTGCCAACTGCCTCTCTGGAGGAGTACATTGTGTTCCCTAAAACAAGTAAATAACAGAGCTACAGAGCCAAGGGCACTTCCAGTCTAGGGAATATACCTTGGGAAAACTGAAAATCAATAAGACAGAGCCAGCCCAAAATTTAGGGCTGCACTGCTTACAAGGACCTCAACTTGGGTACACCTTAAATATCCCAGGAAATATAAAAATGGTTCAAAAATTGTGGTACTTACGTACGATGGACTATCCCTCAGCCATGAAATCAATGTCATAAGACCAGTAGCAGAAAAATGGGTGGATTCAGGTACGATGATTCTAAGTGAAATAAGTCACACAGAAAAAGAAACTTATCATAAGATATCACATATGAAGATCCTGTAAACATGGCTACACTTGAACTGAGTTAGGAAAGAGAACAGTGTCTCACATTTAGAAAACACTCTTATGCCTGCGTAAGGGGGAAGGAGAGGTGGGGTGATGCATAAAACCAGAGTTTGATATAAGCACAGGTACCGTTCCAAAAACCAACTATGGAATAGACAAGACCTATACCTTCCTCAGTGAAAGGGACTCAAAACCCCATATTTCCCGCAGAGGAATATATCTGACTAGTAAGAATCTTAAAACCTATGTATTGATATGTCTCCGTAAGGGAATCAAGTGTGTCTAGACTGGCATAAACATGGCAGCGAGAATCAGCTCAAACCCACTATAAAAAGGAATTTCAAAAACAAAACAAACAAACTGGGAAATTCTTTACAATTCCTTCAGGGTCTCTGATGAAACCTGGAATGACCCTATCTACAACGACAGCTGGATGTGGCATAATGCTGGACACTTGGGACTGAGAGGATTGGTGAGATTGGGTGAGCAAATGCAGACCCTTTAAAGCAATAATGCATGGCACCTATTCCATGGGTCCCAACTCTCCAGGTTGAAGGGAATATTACTACAGCTATAACATGTACGAGAAACCTAGAGAACGGACACACTGTGAATACGAAAGGTTTCTAAAACTCAACGAATAGTCCCTCTCCTGGTGCTCCGGTTTGACTTCCATCTGCTTTACTATCAACCTCCCAACTTGGAGAGACAGCCCCTTTAAACTCCTGGTTCACACAGGTTGCCAATTTGGCAGAGGATGAAAGGGAAGAGGGAGAACCAATGAGAGAGTAGCTGTTAGGCATTTGGACGGGCACATATCACTGTAATTTCCCGGCAGGAAGAAGAATTAACCAAAGTCTCAGCCACCCATCGGGAACCAGTATAGGTCCTGAACCAAAATTTTGGACTTGCGGTCAGCTCACCAAAAACGAGTTGAAAAATGGAGCTCAGGGGCACAGCAATTCACAAACTGGCCGAGTAATAAAGGACAAGTATCGTCCAAAAATCTGTTAACGGAAGGCAACGAGGCGGACTTGAAAGCGAGGCAGAATAGCAGGAAACAGATTTCAAGAGGTACGTTGGAATCGCCTTTAAAGCACAGGAAGAGGGGCACAACTTCGACAATGATGCACTTGGCCAAAAAGGGCGTATGCGTTTTCTCCTGAATATATTCAGGAGGAAACGCATACGCCCTTTTTGGCCAATCAAGCAAGCGGGCAATGCAAATCTGCACTACAAAGAAGTATCACTTCCCACCGGTCAAAAGGGACATCCACAAAATGTGTAAAAACCAGAAAGGCAAGACAGGCCCTGGAGAACAGGGAGCCTTGTTATGCTGATGGGCGGGATGTAAATTGCCAACTGCCTCTCTGGAGGAGTGCATTGTGTTCCCTAAAACAAGTAAACAACAGAGCTACAGAGCCAAGGGCACTTCCAGTCTAGGGAATATACCTTGGGAAAACTGAAAATCAATAAGACAGAGCCACCCCAAAATTTAGGGCTGCACTGCTTACAAGGACCTCAACTTGGGTACACCATAATATCCCAGGAAATATAAAAATGGTTCAAAAAATTGTTGTACTTACGTACGATGGAATATCCCTCAGCCATGCAATCAATGTCATAAGACCAGTAGCAGCAAAATGGGTGGATTCAGGTACGATGATTCTAAGTGAAATAAGTCACACAGAAAAAGAAACTTATCATAAGATATCACTTATGAAGATCCTGTAAACATGGCTACACTTGAACTGAGTTAGGAAAGAGAACAGTGTCGCACATTTAGAAAACACTCTTATGCCTGCTTAAGGGGGAAGGAGAGGTGGGGTGATGCATAAAACCAGAGTTTGATATAAGCACAGGTACCGTTCCAAAATCCAACTATGGAATAGACAAGACCTACACCTTCCTCAGTGAAAGGGACTCAAAACCCCATATTTCCCGCAGAGGAATATATCTGACTAGTAATAATCTTAAAACCTATGTATTGATATGTCTCCGTAAGGGAATCAAGTGTGTCTAGACTGGCATAAACATGGCAGCGAGAATCAGCTCAAACCCACTATAAAAAGGAATTTCAAAAACAAAACAAAAAAACTGGGAAATTCTTTCCAATTCCTTCAGGGTCTCTGATGAAACCTGGAATGACCCTATCTACAACGACAGCTCGATATGGCATAAGGCTGGACACTTGGGACTGAGAGGATTGGTGAGATTGGGTGAGCAAATGCAGACCCTTTAAAGCAATAATTCATGGCACCCATTCCATGGGTCCCAACTCTCCAGGTTGAAGGGAATATTACTACAGCTATAATATGTACGGGAAACCTAGAGAACAGACCCACTGTGAATACGAAAGGTTTCTAAAACTCAACGAATAGTCCCTCTCCTGGTGCTCCAGTTTGACTTTCCATCTGCTTTACTATCAACCTCCCAACTTGGAGAGAAAGCCCCTTTAAGCTCCTGGTTCGCACAGGTTGCCAATTTGCCAGAGGATGAAAGGGAAGAGGGAGAACCAATGAGAGAGTAGCTGTTAGGCATTTGGACGGGCACATATCACTGTAATTTCCTGGCAGGAAGAAGAATTAACCAAAGTCTCAGCCACCCACCGGGAACCAGTATAGATCCTGAACCAAAATTTTGGACTTGCGGTCAGCTCACCAAAAACGAGTTGAAAAATGGATCTCAGGGGCACTGCAATTCACAAACTGGCCGAGTAATAACGGACAATTATCCTCCAAAAAGCTGTTGAGGGAAGGCAACGAGGCAGACTTGAAAGCGAGGCAGAATAGCAGGAAACAGATTTCAAGAGGTACGTTGGAATCGCCATTAAAGCACAGGAAGAGGGGCACAACTTCGACAATGATGCTCTTGGCCAAAAAGGGTGTATGCGTTTTCTCCTGAATATATTCAGGAGAAAACGCATACGCACTTTTTGGCCAAGCAAGCAAGCGGGCAATGCAAATCTGCACTACAAAGAAGTATCACTTCCCACCGGTCAAAAGGGACATCCACAAAATGTGTAAAAACCAGAAAGGCAAGACAGGCCCTGGAGAACAGGGAGCCTTGTTATGCTGATGGGCGGGATGTAAATTGCCAACTGCCTCTCTGGAGGAGTGCATTGTCTTCCCTAAAACAAGTAAACAACAGAGCTACAGAGCCAAGGGCACTTCCAGTCTAGGGAATATACCTTGGGAAAACTGAAAATCAATAAGACAGAGGAACCACAAAATTTAGGGCTGCACTGCTTACAAGGACCTCAACTTGGGTACACCTTAAATATCCCAGGAAATATAAAAATGGTTCAAAAAATTGTGGTACTTACGTACGATGGAATATCCCTCAACCATGAAATCATGTCATAAGACCAGTAGCAGCAAAATGGGTGGATTCAGGTACGATGATTCTATGTGAAATAAGTCACAGAGAAAAAGAAACTTATCATAAGATATCACTTATAAAGATCCTGTAAACATGGCTACACTTGAACTGAGTTAGGAAAGAGAACAGTGTCTCACATTTAGAAAACACTCTTATGCCTGCTTAAGGGGGAAGGAGAGGTGGGGTGATGCATAAAACCAGAGTTTGATATAAGCACAGGTACCGTTCCAAAAACCAACTATGGAATAGACAAGACCTACACCTTCCTCAGTGAAAGGGACTCAAAATCCCATATTTCCCGCAGAGGAATATATCTGACTAGTAAGAATCTTAAAACCTATGTATTGATATGTCTCCGTAAGGGAATCAAGTGTGTCTAGACTGGCATAAACATGGCAGCAAGAATCAGCTCAAACCCACTATAAAAAGGAATTTCAAAAACAAAACAAATAAACTGAGAAATTCTTCACAATTCCTTCAGGGTCTCTGATGAAACCTGGAATGACCCTATCTACAACGACAGCTGGATGTGGCATAAGGCTGGACACTTGGGACTGAGAGGATTGGTGAGATTGGGAGAGCAAATGCAGACCCTTTAAAGCAATAATGCATGGCACCTATTCCATGGGTCCCAACTCTCCAGGTTGAAGGGAATATTACTACAGTTATAACATGTACGGGAAACCTAGAGAACGGACACACTGTGAATATGAAAGGTTTCTAAAACTCAACGAATAGTCCCTCTCCTGGTGCTCTGGTTTGACTTTCCATCTGCTTTACTATCAACCTCCCAACTTGGAGAGACAGCCCTTTTAACCTCCTGGCTCGCACAGGTTTCCAATTTGGCAGAGGATGAAAGGGAAGAGGGAGAACCAATGAGAGAGTAGCTGTTAGGCAATTGCAGGGCACATATCACTCTAAATTCCCGGCATGAAGAAGAATTAACCGAAGTCTCAGCCCCACACCGGGAAACAGCATAGGTCCTGAACCAAAATTTTGGACTTGCGGTCAGCTCACCAAAAACGAGTTGAGAAATGGAGCTCAGGGACACAGCAATTCACAAACTGGCCGAGTAATAAAGGACAACTATCGCCCAAAAATCTGTTGAGGGAAGGCAATGAGGCGGACTTGAAAGCGAGGCAGAATAGCAGGAAACAGATTTCAAGAGGTACGTTGGAATCGCCTTTAAAGCACAGGAAGAGGGGCACAACTTCGACAATGATGCACTTGGCCACATAGGGCATATGCGTTTTCTCCTGAATATATTCAGGAGAAAACGCATACGTCCTTTTTGGCCAAGCAAGCAAGCGGGTAATGCAAATCTGCACTACAAAGAAGTATCACTTCCCACCGGTCAAAAGGGACATCCACAAAATGTGTAAAAACCAGAAAGGCAAGACAGGCCCTGGAGAACAGGGAGCCTTGTTATGCTGATGGGCGGAATATAAATTGCCAACTGCCTCTCTGGAGGAATGCATTGTGTGCCCTAAAACAAGTAAACAACAGAGCTACAGAGCTAAGGGCACTTCCAGTCTAGGGAATATTCCTTGGGAAAACTGAAAATCAATAAGACAGAGCCACCCCAAAATTTAGGGCTGCACTGCTTACAAGGACCTCAACTTGGGTACACCTTAATTATCCAAGGAAATATAAAATTGTTCAAAAAATTCTGGTACTTACGTACGATGGAATATCCCTCAGCCATGAAATCATGTCATAAGACCAGTAGCAGTAAAATGGGTGGATTCAGGTACGATGATTCTATGTGAAATAAGTCAGAGAGAAAAGGAAACTTATCATAATATATCACTTATGAAGATCCTGTAAACATGGCTACACTTGAACTGAGTTAGGAAAGAGAACAGTGTCTCACATTTAGAAAACACTCTTATGCCTGCGTAAGGGGGAAGGAGAGGTGGGGTGATGCATAAAACCAGAGTTTGATATAAGCACAGGTACCGTTCCAAAAACCAACTATGGAATAGACAAGACCTACACCTTCCTCAGTGAAAGGGACTCAAAACCCCATATTTCCCGCAGAGGAATATATCTGACTAGTAAGAATCTTAAAACCTATGTATTGATATGTCTCCTTTAGGGAAAAAAGTGTGTCTAGACTGGCATAAACATGGCAGCGAAAATAAGCTCAAACCCACTCTAAAAAGGAATTTCAAAAAGAAAACAAAAAAACTGGGAAATTTTTACAATTCCTTCAGTGTCTCTGATGAAACCTGGAATGACCATATCTACAACGACAGCTTGATGTGGCATAAGGAGGGACACTTGGGACTGAGAGGATTGGTGAGATTTGGTGAGCAAATGCAGACCCCTTAAAGCAATAATGCATGGCACCCAGTCCATGGGTCCGAACTCTCCAGGTTGAAGGGAATATTATTAAAGTTATAACATGTACGGGAAACCTAGAGAACAGACACACTGTGAACACGAAAGGTTTCTAAAACTCAACGAATAGTCCCTCTCCTGGTGCTCCGGTTTGACTTTCCATCTGCTTTACTATCAACCTCCCAACTTGGAGAGACAGCCCCTTTAACCTCGTGGTTCGCACAGGTTGCCAATTTGGCAGAGGATGAAAGGGATGAGGGAGAACCAATGAGAGAGTAGCTGTTAGGCATTTGGATGGGCACATATCACTGTAATTTCCCAGCAGGAAGAAGAATTAACCAAAGTCTCAGCCACCCACCGGGAACCAGTATAGGTCCTGAACCAAAATTTTGGACTTGCGGTCAGCTCACCAAAAACGAGTTGAAAAATGGAGCTCAGGGGCACAGCAATTCACAAACTGGCCGAGTAATAAAGGACAACTATCGTAAAAAAATCTGTTGAGGGAAGGCAACGAGGCGGACTTGAAAGCGAGGCAGAATAGAAGGAAACAGATTTCAAGAGGTACATTGGAATCGCCTTTAAAGCACAGGAAGAGGGGCACAACTTCGACAATGAGGCACTTGGCCAAAAAGGGCGTATGCGTTTTCTCCTGAATATATTCAGGAGAAAACGCATACGCCCTTTTTGGCCAAGCAAGCAAGCGGGCAATGCAAATCTGCACTACAAAGAAGTATCACTTCCCACCGGTCAAAAGGGACATCCACAAAATGTGTAAAAACCAGAAAGGCAAGACAGGCCATGGAGAACAGGGAGCCTTGTTATGCTGATGGGCAGGATGTAAATTGCCATCTGTCTCTCTGGAGGAGTGCATTGTGTTCCCTAACACAAGTAAACAACAGAGCTACAGAGCCAAGGGCACTTCCAGTCTAGGGAATATACCTTGGGAAAACTGAAAATCAATAAGACAGAGCCACCCCAAAATTTAGGGCTGCACTGCTTACAAGGACCTCAACTTGGGTACACCTTAAATATCCCAGGAAATATAAAAATGGTTCAAAAAATTGTGGTACTTATGTACGATGGAATATCCCTCAGCCATGAAATCAATGTCATAAGACCAGTAGCAGCAAAATGGGTGGATTCAGGTACGATGGTTCTAAGTGAAATAAGTCACACAGAAAAAAAAAAAAAAAAACTTATCATAAGATATCACTTATGAAGATCCTGTAAACATGGCTACACTTGAACTGAGTTAGGAAAGAGAACAGTGTCTCACATTTAGAAAACACTCTAATGCCTGCTTAAGGGGGAAGGAGAGGTGGGGTGATGCATAAAACCAGAGTTTGATATAAGCACAGGTACCGTTCCAAAAATCAACTATGGAATAGACAAGACCTATACCTTCCTCAGTGAAAGGGACTCAAAACCCCATATTTCCCACAGAGGAATATATCTGACTAGTAAGAATCTTAAAACCTATGTATTGATATGTCTCCGTAAGGGAATCAAGTGTGCCTAGACTGGCATAAACATGGCAGCGAGAATCAGCTCAAACCCACTATAAAAAGGAATTTCAAAAACAAAACAAAAAAACTGGGAAATTCTTTGCAATTCCTTCAGGGTCTCTGATGAAACCTGGAATGAACCGTTCTACAACGACAGCTGGAGGTGGCATAAGGAGGGACACTTGGGACTGAGACGATTGGTGAGATTGGGTGAGCAAATGCAGACCCTTTAAAGCAATAACTCATGGCACCCATTCCATGGGTCCCAACACTCCAGGTTGAAGGGAATATTACTACAGCTATAACATGTACGGGAAACCTAGAGAACAGACCCAGTGTGAATACGAAAGGTTTCTAAAACTCAACGAATAGTCCCTCTCCTGTTGCTCCAGTTTGACTTTCCATGTGCTTTACTATCAACCTCCCAACTTGGAGAGAAAGCCCCTTTAAGCTCCTGGTTCGCACAGGTTGCCAATTTGCCAGAGGATGAAAGGGAAGAGGGAGAACCAATGAGAGAGTAGCTGTTAGGCATTTGGACGGGCACATATCACTCTAACTTCCCGGCAGGAAGAAGAATTAACCAAAGTCTCAGCCACCCACCGGGAACCAGTATAGGTCCTGAACCAAAATTTTGGACTTGCGGTCAGCTCACCAAAAACGAGTTGAAAAATGGTGCTCAAGGGCACAGCAATTCACAAAATGGCCGAGTAATAAAGGACAACTATCGTCCAAAAATCTGTTGAGGGAAGGCAACGAGGCGGACTTGAAAGCGAGGCAGAATAGCAGGAAACAGATTTCAAGAGGTACGTTGGAATCGCCTTTAAAGCACAGGAAGAGGGGCACAACTTCGACAGTGATGCACTTGGCCAAAAAGGGCGTATGCGTTTTCTCCTGAATATATTCAGGAGAAAACGCATACGCCCTTTTTGGCCAAGCAAGCAAGCGGGCAATGCAAATCTGCACTACAAAGAAGTATCACTTCCCACCGGTCAAAAGGGACATCCACAAAATGTGTAAAAACCAGAAAGGCAAGACAGGCCCTGGAGAACAGGGAGCCTTGTTATGCTGAAGGGCGGGATGTAAATTGCCAACTGCCTCTCTGGAGGAGTGCATTGTGTTCCCTAAAACAAGTAAACAACAGACTACAGAGCCAAGGGCACTTCCAGTCTAGGGAATATACCTTGGGAAAACTGAAAATCAATAAGACAGAGCAACACCAAAATTTAGGGCTGCACTGCTTACAAGGACCTCAACTTGGGTACACCTTAAATATCCCAGGAAATATAAAAATGGTTCAAAAAATTGTGGTACTTACGTACGATGGAATATCCCTCAGCCATGAAATCAATGTCATAAGACCAGTAGCAGCAAAATGGATGGATTCAGGTACGATGATTCTAAGTGAAATAAGTCACAGAGAAAAAGAAACTTATCATAAGATATCACTTATGAAGATCCTGTAAACATGGCTACACTTGAACTGAGTTAGGAAAGAGAACAGTGTTTCACATTTAGAAAATACTCTTATGCCTGCTTAAGGGGGAAGGAGAGGTGGGGTGATGCATAAAACCAGAGTTTGATATAAGCACAGGTACCGTTCCAAAATCCTACTATGGAATAGACAAGACCTACACCTTCCTCAGTGAAAGGGACTCAAAATCCCATATTTCCCGCAGTGGAATATATCTGACTAGTAAGAATCTTAAAACCTATGTATTGATATGTCTCCGTAAGGGAATCAAGTGTGTCTAGACTGGCATAAACATGGCAGCGAGAATCAGCTCAAACCCACTATAAAAAGGAATTTCAAAAACAAAACAAAAAAACTGGGAAATTCTTTACAATTCCTTCAGGGTCTCTGATGAAACCTGGAATGACCCTATCTACAACGACAGCTCGATACGGCATAAGGCTGGACACTTGGGACTGAGAGGATTGGTGAGTTTGGGTGAGCAAATGCAGACCCTTTAAAGCAATAATGCATGGCACCCATTCCATGGGTCCCAACTCTCCAGGTTGACGGGAATATTACTACAGTTATAACATGTACGGAAAACCTAGAGAACGGACACACAGTGAATACGAAAGGTTTCTAAAACTCAACGAATAGTCCCTCTCCTGGTGCTCCGGTTTGACTTTCCATCTGCTTTACTATCAACCTCCCAACTTGGAGAGACAGCCCCTTTAACCTCCTGGTTCGCACAGGTTGCCAATATGGCAGGGGATGAAAGGGAAGAGGGAGAACCAATGAGAGAGTAGCTGTTAGGCATTTGGACGGGCACATATCACTCTAACTTCCCGGCAGGAAGAAGAATTAACCAAAGTCTCAGCCACCCACCGGGAACCAGTATAGGTCCTGAACCAAAATTTTGGACTTGCGGTCAGTTCACCAAAAACGAGTTGAAAAATGGAGCTCAGGGGCACAGCAATTCACAAACTGGCCGAGTAATAAAGGACAACTATCGTCCAAAAATCTGTTGAGGGAAGGCAGCGAGGCGGACTTGAAAGCGAGGCAGGATAGCAGGAAAAATATTTCAACAGGTACGTTGGAATCGCCTTTAAAGCACAGGAAGAGGGGCCCAACTTCGACAATGATGCACTTGGCCAAAAAGGGTATATGCATTTCCTCCTGAATATATCCAGGAGAAAACGCATACGCCCTTTTTGGCCAAGCAAGCAAGTGGGCAATGCAAATCTGCACTAAAAAGAAGTATCACTTCCCAGCGGTCAAAAGGGACATCCACAAAATGTGTAAAAACCAGAAAGGCAAGACAGGCCCTGGAGAACAGGGAGCCTTGCTATGCTGATGGGCGGGATGTAAATTGCCAACTGCCTCTCTGGAGGAGTGCATTGTGTTCCCTAAAACAAGTAAACAACAGAGCTACAGAGCCAAGGGCACTTCCAGTCTAGGGAATATGCCTTGGGAAAACTGGAAATCAATAAGACAGAGCCACCCCAAAATTTATGGCTGCACTGCTTACAAGGACCTCAACTTGGGTACACCTTAAATATCCCAGGAAATATAAAAATGGTTCAAAAAATTGTGGTACTTACGTACGATGGAATATCCCTCAGCCATGAAATCAATGTCATAAGACCAGTAGCAGCAAAATGGGTGGATTCAGGTACGATGATTCTAAGTGAAATAAGTCACACAGAAAAAGAAACTTATCATAAGATATCACTTATGAAGATCCTGTAAACATGGCTACACTTGAACTGAGTTAAGAAAGAGAACAGTGTCTCACATTTAGAAAACACTCTTATGCCTGCTTAAGGGGGAAGGAGAGGTGGGGTGATGCATAAAACCAGAGTTTGATATAAGCACAGGTACCGTTCCAAAAACCAACTATGGAATAGACAAGACCTACACCTTCCCCAGTGAAAGGGACTCAAAACCCCATATTTCCCGCAGAGGAATATATCTGACTAGTAAGAATCTTAAAACCTATGTATTGATATGTCTCCGTTACGGAATCAAGTGTGCCTAGACTGGCATAAACATGGCAGCGAGAATCAGCTCAAACCCACTATAAAAAGGAATTTCAAAAACAAAACAAAAAAACTGGGAAATTCTTTACAATTCCTTCAGGGTCTCTGATGAAACCTGGAATGACCCTATCTACAATGACAGCTGGATGTGGCATAAGGAGGGACACTTGGGACTGAGACGATTGGTGAGATTGGGTGAGCAAATGCAGACCCTTCAAAGCACAAATCCCTGGCACCCATTCCATGGGTCCCAACTCTCCAGGTTGAAGGGAATATTACTACAGCTATAACATGTAAGGGAAACCTAGAGAACGGACCCACTGTGAATACAAATGTTTCTAAAACTCAACGAATAGTCCCTCTCCTGGTGCTCTGGTTTGACTTTCCATCTTCTTTACTATCAACCTCCCAACTTGGAGAGACAGCCCCTTTAACCTCCTGGTTCGCACAGGTTGCCAATTTGGCAGAGGATGAAAGGGAAGTGGGAGAACCAATGAGAGAGTAGCTGTTAGGCATTTGGACGGGCACATATCACTCTAACTTCCCGGCAGGAAGAAGAATTAACCAAAGTCTCAGCCCCCCACCGGGAACCAGCACAGTTCCTGAACCAAAATTTTGGACTTGCGGTCCGCTCACCAAGAACGAGTTGAAAAATGGAGCTCAGGGGCACAGCAATTCACAAACTGGCCGAGTAATAAAGGACAACTATCGTCCAAAAATCTGTTGAGGGAAGGCAACGAGGCGGACTTGAAAGCGAGGCAGAATAGCAGGAAACAGATTTCAAGAGGTACGCTGGAATCGCCTATAAAGCACAGGAAGAGGGGCACAACTTCGACAATGATGCACTTGGCCAAAAAGGGCGTATGCGTTTTCTCCTGAATATATTCAGGAGAAAACGCATACGCCCTTTTTGGCCAAGCAAGCAAGCGGGCAATGCAAATCTGCACTACAAAGAAGTATCACTTCCCACCGGTCAAAGGGGACATCCACAAAATGTGTAAAAACCAGACTGGCAAGACAGGCCCTGGAGAACAGGGAGCCTTGTTATGCTGATGGGCGGGATGTAAATTGCCAACTGCCTCTCTGGAGGAGTACATTGTGTTCCCTAAAACAAGTAAAGAACAGAGCTACAGAGCCAAGGGCACTTCCAGTCTAGGGAATATACCTTGGGAAAACTGAAAATCAATAAGACAGAGCCACCCCAAAATTTAGGGCTGCACTGCTTACAAGGACCTCAACTTGGGTACACCTTACATATTCCAGGAAATATAAAAATGGCTCAAAAAATTGTGGTACTTACGTACGATGGAATATCCCTCAGCCATGAAATCAATGTCATAAGACCAGTAGCAGCAAAATGGGTGGATTCAGGTACGATGATTCTAAGTGAAACAAGTCACAGAGATAAAGAAACTTATCATAAGATATCACTTATGAAGATCCTGTAAACATGGCTACACTTGAACTGAGTTAGGAAAGAGAACAGTGTCTCACATTTAGAAAACACTCTTATGCCTGCTTAAGGGGGAAGGAGAGGTGGGGTGATGCATAAAACCAGAGTTTGATATAAGCATAGGTACCGTTCCAAAAACCAACTATGGAATAGAAAAGACCTACACCTTCCTCAGTGAAAGGGACTCAAAACCCCATATTTCCCGCAGAGGAATATATCTGACTAGTAAGAATCTTAAAACCTATGTATTGATATGTCTCCGTAAGGGAATCAAGTGTGCCTAGACTGGCATAAACATGGCAGCGAGAATCAGCTCAAACCCACTATAAAAAGGAATTTCAAAAACAAAACAAAAACACTGGGAAATTCTTTACAATTCCTTCAGGGTTTCTGAGGAAACCTGGAATGACCCTATCTACAACGACAGCTGGAGGTGGCATAAGGCTGGACACTTGGGACTGACAGGATTGGTGAGATTGGGTGAGCAAATGCAGACCCTTTAAAGCAATAATGCATGGCACACAATCCATGGGTCCCAACTCTCCAGGTTGAAGGGAATATTACTACAGTTATAACTTGTACGGGAAACCTAGAGAACGGACACACTGTGAATACGAAAGGTTTCTAAACCTCAACGAATAGTCCCTCTCCTCGTGCTCCAGTTTTACTTTCCATCTGCTTTACTATCAACCTCCCAACTTGGAGAGACAGACCCTTTAACCTCCTGGTTCGCACAGGTTGCCAATTTGGCAGAGGATGAAAGGGAAGAGGGAGAACCAATGAGAGAGTAGCTGTTAAGCATTTGGACGGGCACATATCACTGTAATTTCCCGGCAGGAAGAAGAATTAACCAAAGTCTCAGCCCCCCACCGGGAATCAGCATAGGTCCTGAACCAAAATTTAGGACTTGCCGTCAGCTCACCAAAAACGAGTTGAAAAATGGAGCTCAGGGGCACAGCAATTCACAAACAGGCCAAGTAATAAAGGACAACTATCGTCCAAAAATCTGTTGAGGGAAGGCAACGAGGCAGACTTGAAAGCGAGGCAGAATAGCAGGAAACAGATTTCAAGAGGTACGTTGGAATCCCCTTTAAAGCACAGGAAGAGGGGCACAACTTCGACAATGATGCACTTGGCCAAAAAGGGCGTATTCGTTTTCTCCTGAATATATTCAGGAGAAAACGCATACGCCCTTTTTGGCCAAGCAAGCAAGCGGGCAATGCAAATCTGCACTACAAAGAAGTATCACCTCCCACCGGTCAAAAGGGACATCCACAAAATTTGTAAAAACCAGAAAGGCAAGACAGGCCTTGGAGAACAGGGAGCCTTTTTATGCTGATGGGCGGGATGTAAATTGCCAACTGCCTCTCTGGAGGAGTACATTGTGTTCCCTAAAACAAGTAAAGAACAGAGCTACAGAGCTAAGGGCACTTCCAGTCTAGGGAATAAACCTTGGGAAAACTGAAAATCTATAAGACAGAGCCACCCCAAAATTTAGGGCTGCACTGCTTACAAGGACCTCAACTTGGGTACACCTTAAATATCCCAGGAAATATAAAAATGGTTCAAAAAACTATGGTAATTACGTACGATGGAATATCCCTCAGCCATGAAATCAATGTCATAAGACCAGTAGCAGCAAAATGGGTGGATTCAGGTACGATGATTCTAAGTGAAATAAGTCACAGAGAAAAAGAAACTTATCATAAGATATCACTTATGAAGATCTTGTAAACATGGCTACACTTGAACTGAGTTAGGAAAGAGAACAGTGTCTCACATTTAGAAAACACTCTTATGCCTGCTTAAGGGGGAAGGAGAGGTGGGGTGATGCATAAAACCAGAGTTTGATATAAGCACAAGTACCATTCCAAAAACCAACTATAGAATAGACAAGACCTACACCTTCCTCAGTGAAAGGGACTCAAAACCCCATATTTCCCGCAGAGGAATATATCTGACTAGTAAGAATCTTAAAACCTATGTATTGATATGTCTCCGTAAGGGAATCAAGTGTGTCTAGACTGGCATAAACATGGCAGCGAGAATCAGGTCAAACCCACTATAAAAAGGAATTTCAAAAACAAACCAAAAAAACTGGGAAATTCTTTACAATTCCTTCAGCGTCTCTGATGAAACCTGGAATGACCCTATCTACAACGACAGCTGGATGTGGCATAAGGCTGGACACTGGGGCTGAGAGAATTGGTGAGGTTGGGTGAACAAATGCAGACCCTTTAAAGCAATAATGCATGGCACCCATTCCATGGGTCCCAACTCTCCAGGTTGAAGGGAATATTACTACAGTTATAACATGTACGGGAAACCTAGAGAACGGACACACTGTGAATACGAAAGGTTTCTAAAACTCAACGAATAGTCCCTCTCCTGGTGCTCCGGTTTGACTTTCCATCTGCTTTACTATCAACCTCCCAACTTGGAGAGACAGCCCCTTTAACCTCCTGGTTCGCACATGTTGCCAATTTGGCAGAGGATGAAAGGGAAGAGGGAGAACCAATGAGAGAGTAGCTGTTAGGCATTTAGACGGACACATATCACTGTAATTTCCTGGCCGGAAGAAGAATTAACCAAAGTCTCAGCCACTCACCGGGAACCAGTATAGGTCCTGAACCAAAATTTTGGACTTGCGGTCAGCTCACCAAAAACGAGTTGAAAAAAGGAGCTCAGGGGTACAGCAATTCACAAACTGGCCGAGTAATAAAGGACACCTACCGTCCAAAAATCTGTTGAGGGAAGGCAACGAGGCGGACTTGAAAGCGAGGCAGAAAAGCAGGAAACAGATTTCAAGAGGTACGTTGGAATCGCCTTTAAAGCACAGGAAGAGGGGCACAACTTCGACAATGATGCACTTGGCCAAAAAGGGTGTATGCGTTTTCTCCTGAATATATTCAGGAGAAAACGCATACGCCTTTTTTGGCCAAGCAAGCAAGCGGGCAATGCAAATCTGCACTACAAAGAAGTATCACTTCCCACCGGTCAAAAGGGACATCCACAAAATGTGTAAAAACCAGAAAGGCAAGACAGGCCCTGGAGAACAGGGAGCCTTGTTATGCTGATGGGCGGGATGTAAATTGCCAACTGCCTCTCTGGAGGAGTGCATTGTGTTCCCTAAAACAAGTAAACAACAGAGCTACAGAGCCAAGGGCACTTCCAGTCTAGGGAATATAACTTGGGAAAACTGAAAATCAATAAGACAGAGCCACACCAAAATTTAGGGCTGCACTGCTTACAAGGAACTCAACTTGGGTACACCTTAAATATCCCAGGAAATATAAAAACGGTTCAAAAAATTGTGGTACTTACGTACGATGGAATATCCCTCAGCCATGAAATCAATGTCATAAGACCAGTAGCAGCAAAATGGGTGGATTCAGGTACGATGATTCTAAGTGAAATAAGTCACAGAGAAAAAGAAACTTATCATAAGATATCACTTATGAAGATCCTGTAAACATGGCTACACTTGAACTGAGTTAGGAAAGAGAACAGTGTCTCACATTTAGAAAACACTCTTATGCCTGCTTAAGGGGGAAGGAGAGGTGGGGTGATGCATAAAACCAGAGTTTGATATAAGCACAGGTACCGGTCCAAAAACCAACTATGGAATAGACAAGACCTACACCTTCCTCAGTGAAAGGGACTCAAAACACCATATTTCCCGCAGAGGAATATATCTGACTACTAAGAATCTTGAAACCTATGTATTCATATGTCTCTGTAAGGGAATCAAGTGTGTCTAGACTGGCATAAAGATGGAAGCGAGAATCAGCTCAAACCCACTATAAAAAGGAATTTCAAAAACAAAACAAAAAAACCGGGAAATTCTTTACAATTCCTTCAGGGTCAATGATGAAACCTGGAATGACCCTATCTACAACGACAGCTGGAAATGGAATAAGGCTGGACACTTGGGACTGAGGGGATTGGTGAGATTGGGTGAGCAAATGCAGACCCTTTAAAGCAATAATGCATGGCACCCATTCCATGGGTCCCAACTCTCCAGGTTGAAGGGAATATTACTACAGTTATAACATGTACGGGAAACCTAGAGAACGGACACACTGTGAATACGAAAGGTTTCTAAAACTCAAAGAATAATCTCTCTCCTGGTGCTCCGGTTTGACTTTCCACCTGCTTTAGTATCAGCCTCCCAACTTGGAGAGACAGCCCCTTTAACCTCCTGGTTCGCACAGGTTGCCAATTTGGCAGAGGATGAAAGGGAAGAGGGAGAACCAATGAGAGAGTAGCTGTTAGGCATTTGGACGGGCACATATCACTGTAATTTCCCAGCAGGAAGAAGAATTAACCAAAGTCTCAGCCCCCCACCGGGAACCAGCATAGGTCCTGAACCAAAATTTTGGACTTGCGGTCAGCTCACCAAAAACTAGTTGAAAAATGGAGCTCAGGGGCACAGCAATTCACAAACTGGCCAAGTAATAAAGGACAACTATCGTCCAAAAATCTGTTGAGGGAAGGCAACGAGGCAGACTTGAAAGCGAGGCAGAATACAGGAAACAGATTTCAAGAGGTACGTTGGAATCACCTTTAAAGCACAGGAAGAGAGGCACAACTTCGACAATGATGCACTTGGCCAAAAAGGGCGTATGAGTTTTCTCCTGAATATATTCAGGAGAAAACGCATTCGCCCTTTTTGGCCAAGCAAGGAAGCGGGCAATGCAAATCTGCACTACAAAGAAGTATCACTTCCCACCGGTCAAAAGGGACATCCACAAAATGTGTAAAAACTGGAAAGGTAAGACAGGCCCTGGAGAACAGGGAGCCTTGTTATGCTGATGGGCGGGATGTAAATTGCCAACTGCCTCTCTGGAGGAGTGCATTTTGTTCCCTAAAACAAGTAAACAACAGAGCTACAGAGCCAAGGGCACTTCCAGTCTAGGGTATATACCTTGGGAAAACTGAAAATCAAAAAGACACAGCCACCCCAAAATTTAGGGCTTCACTGCTTACCAGGACCTCAACTTGGGTACACCTTAAATATCCCAGGAAATATAAAAATGGTTCAAAAAATTGTGGTACTTACGTACGATGGAATATCCCTCAGCCATGAAATCAATGTCATAAGACCAGTAGCAGCAAAATGGGTGGATTCAGGTACGATGATTCTAAGTGAAATAAGTCACAGAGAAAAAGAAACTTATCATAAGATATCACTTATGAAGATCCTGTAAACATGGCTACACTTGAACTGAGTTAGGAAAGAGAACAGTGTCTCACATTTAGAAAACACTCTTATGCCTGCTTAAGGGGGAAGGAGAGGTGGGGTGATGCATAAAACCAGAGTTTTGTATAAGCACAGGTACCATTCCAAAAACCAACTATGGAATAGACAAGACCTACACCTTCCTCAGTGAAAGGGACTCAAAACACCATATTTCCCGCAGAGGAATATATCTGACTAGTAAGAATCTTAAAACCTATGTATTGATATGTCTCCGTAAGGGAATCAAGTGTGTCTAGACTGGCATAAACATGGCAGTGAGAATCAGCTCAAACCCACTATAAAAAGGAATTTCAAAAATAAAACAAAACAACTGGGAAATTCTTTACAATTCCTTCAGGGTCTCTGATGAAACCTGAAATGACCCTATCTACAATGACAGCTGGATGTGGCATAAGGCTGGACACTTGGGACTGAGAGGATTGGTGAGATTGGGTGAGCAAATGCAGACCCTTTAAAGCAATAATGCATGGCACACATTCCATGGGTCCCAACTCTCCAGGTTGAAGGAAATATTACTACAGCTATAACATGTACGGGAAACCTAGAGAACGGACACACAGTGAATACGAAAGGTTTCTAAAACTCAACGAATAGTCCCTCTCCTGGTGCTCCGGTTTGACTTTCCATCTGCTTTACTCTCAACCTCCCAACTTGGAGAGACAGCCCCTTTAACCTCCTGGTTCACACAGGTTTCCAATTTGACAGAGGATGAAAGGGAAGAGGGAGAACCAATGAGAGAGTAGCTGTTAGGCATTTGGACGGGCACATATCACTGTAATTTCCCGGCAGGAAGAAGAATTAACCAAAGTCTCCGCCCCCCACCGGGAACCAGTATAGGTCCTGAACCAAAATTTTGGACTTGCGGTCAGCTCACCTAAAACGAGTTGAAAAATGGAGCTCAGGGGCACAGCAATTCACAAACTGGCCGAGTAATAAAGGACAACTATCGTCCAAAAATCTGTTGAGGCAAGGCAACGAGGCGGACTTGAAAGCGAGGCAGAATAGCAGGAAACAGATTTCAAGAGGTACGTTGGAATCGCCTTTAAAGCACAGGAAGAGGGGCACAACTTCGACAATGATGCACTTGGCCAAAATGGGCGTATGTGTTTTCTCCTGAATATATTCAGGAGAAAACGCATACGCGCTTTTTGGCCAAGCAAGCAAGCGGGCAATGCTAATCTGCACTACAAAGAAGTATCGCTTCCCACCGGTCAAAAGGGACATCCACAAAATGTGTAAAAACCAGAAAGGCAAGACAGGCCCTGGAGAACAGGGAGCCTTGTTATGCTGATGGGCGGGATGTAAATTGCCAACTGCCTCTCTGGAGGAGTACATTGTGTTCCCTAAAACAAGTAAAGAACAGAGCTACAGAGCCAAGGGCACTTCCAGTCTAGGGAATATACCTTGGGAAAACTGAAAATCAATAAGACAGAGCCACCCCAAATTTAGGGCTGCACTGCTTACAAGGACCTCAACTTGGGTACACCTTAAATATCCCAGGAAATATAAAAATGGTTCAAAAAATTGTGGTACTTACGTATGATGGAATATCCCTCAGCCATGAAATCAATGTCATAAGAACAGTAGCAGCAAAATGGGTGGATTCAGGTACGATGATTCTAAGTGAAATAAGTCACACAGAAAAAGAAACTTATCATAAGATATCACTTATGAAGATCCTGTAAACATGGCTACACTTGAACTGTTAGGAAAGAGAACAGTGTCTCACATTTAGAAAACACTCTTATGCCTGCTTAAGGGGGAAGGAGAGGTGGGGTGATGCATAAAACCAGAGTTTCATATAAGCACAGGTACCATTCCAAAAACCAACTATGGAATACACAAGACCTACACCTTCCTCAGTGAAAGGGACTCAAAACCCCATATTTGCCGCAGAGGAATATATCTGACTAGTAAGAATCTTAAAACCTATGTATTGATATCTCTCCGTAAGGGAATCAAGTGTGTCTAGACTGGAATATACATGGCAGCGAGAATCAGCTCAAACCCACTATAAAAAGGAATTTCAAAAATAAAACAAAAAAAAAACTGGGAAATTCTTTACAATTCCTTCAGGGTCTCTGATGATACCTGGAATGACCCTATCTACAATGACAGCTGGATGTGGCATAAGGCTGGACACTTGGGACTGAGAGGATTGGTGAGATTGGGTGAGCAAATGCAGACCATTTAAAGCAATAATGCATGGCACACATTCCATGGGTCCCAACTCTCCAGGTTGAAGGGAATATTACTACAGTTATAACATGTACGGGAAACCTAGAGAACGGACACACTATGAATACGAAAGGTTTCTAAAACTCAACGAATAGTCCCTCTCCTGGTGCTCGGGTTTGACTTTCCATCTGCTTTACTATCAACCTCCCAACTTGGAGAGACAGCCCCTTTAACCTCCTGGTTCGCACAGGTTGCCAATTTGGCAGAGGATGAAAGGGAAGAGGGAGAACCAATGAGAGAGTAGCTGTTAGGCATTTGGACGGGCACATATCACTGTAATTTCCCGGCAGGAAGAAGAATTAACCAAAGTCTCAGCCCCCCACCGGGAATCAGTATAGGTCCTGAACCATAATTTTGGACATGCGGTAATCTCACCTAAAACGAGTTGAAAAATGGAGCTCAGGGGCACAGCAATTCACAAACTGGCCGAGTAATAAAGGACAACTATCGTCCAAAAATCTGTTGAGGGAAGGCAACGAGGCGGACTTGAAAGCGAGGCAGAATAGCAGGAAACAGATTTCATGAGGTATGTTGGAATCGCCTTTAAAGCACAGGAAGAGGGGCACAACTTCGACAATGATGCACTTGTCCAAATGGGGCGTATGTGTTTTCTCCTGAATATATTCAGGAGAAAACGCATACGCCCTTTTTGGCCAAGCAAGCAAGCGGGCAATGCAAATCTGCACTACAAAGAAGTATCACTTCCCACAGGTCAAAAGGGACATCCACAAAATGTGTAAAAACCGGAAAGGCAAGACAGGCCCTGGAGAACAGGGAGCCTTGTTATGCTGATGGGCGGGATGTAAATTGCCAACTGCCTCTCTGGAGGAGTGCATTGTGTTCCCTAAAACAAGTAAACAACAGAGCTACAGAGCCAAGGGCACTTCCAGTCTAGGAAATAAACCTTGGGAAAACTGAAGTTCAATAAGACAGAGCCACCCCAAAATTTAGGGCTGCACTGCTTACAAGGACCTCAACTTGGGTACACCTTAAATATCCCAGGAAATATAAAATTGGTTCAAAAAACTGTGGTACTTACGTATGATGGAATATCCCTCAGCCATGAAATCAATGTCATAAGACCAGTAGCAGCAAAATGTGTGGATTCAGGTACGATGATTCTAAGTGAAATAAGTCACACAGAAAAAGAAACTTATCATATGATATCACTTATGAAGATCCTGTAAACATGGCTACACTAGAACTGACTTAGGAAAGAGAACAGTGTCTCACATTTAGAAAACACTCTTATGCCTGCTTAAGGGGGAAGGAGAGGTGGGGTGATGCAAAAAACCAGAGTTTGATATAAGCACAGGTACCATTCCAAAAACCAACTATGGAATAGACAAGACCTACAACTTCCTCAGTGAAAGGGACTCAAAACCCCATATTTGCCGCAGAGGAATATATCTGACTAGTAAGAATCTTAAAACCTATGTATTGATATGTCTCCATAAGGGAATCAAGTGTGTGTAGACTGGCATAAACATGGCAGCGAGAATCAGCTCAAACCCACTATAAAAAGGAATTTCAAAAACAAAACAAAACAAGTGGGAAATTCTTTACAATTCCTTCAGCGTCTCTGATGAAACCTGGAATGACCCTATCTACAATGACAGCTGGATGTGGCATAAGGCTGGACACTTGGGACTGAGAGGATTGGTGAGATTGGGTGAACAAATGCAGACCCTTTAAAGCAATAATACATGGCACCCATTCCATGGGTCCCAACACTCCAGGTTGAAGGGAATATTACTACAGTTATAACATGTACGGGAAACCTAGAGAACGGACACACTGTGAATACGAAAGGTTTCTAAAACTCAACGAATAGTCTCTCTCGTGGTGCTCCGGTTTGACTTTCCATCTGCTTTACTATCAACCTCCCAACTTGGAGAGACAGCCCCTTTAACCTCCTGGTTCGCACAAGTTGCCTATTTGGCAGAGGATGAAAGGGAAGAGGGAGAACCAATGAGAGAGTAGCTGTTAGGCATTTGGACGGGCACATATCACTGTAATTTCCCGGCAGGAAGAAGAATTAACCAAAGTCTCAGCCACCCACCGGGAACCAGTATAGGTCCTGAACCAAAATTTTGGACTTGCGGTCAGCTCACCTAAAACGAGTTGAAAAATGGAGCTCAGGGGCACAGCAATTCACAAACTGGCCGAGTAATAAAGGACAACTATCGTCCAAAAATCTGTTGAGGGAAGGCAACGAGGCAGACTTGAAAGCGAGGCAGAATAGCAGGAAACAGATTTCAAGAGGTACGATGGAATCGCCTTTAAAGCACAGGAAGAGGGGCACAAATTCGACAATGATGCACTTGGCCAAAAAGGGCGTATGCGTTTTCTCCTGAATATATTCAGGAGAAAACGCATACGCCCTTTTTGGCCAAGCAAGCAAGCGGGCAATGCAAATCTGCACTACAAAGAAGTATCACTTCCCACGGGTCAAAAGGGACATCCACAAAATGTGTAAAAACCGGAAAGGCAAGACAGGCCCTGGAGAACAGGGAGCCTTGCTATGCTGATGGGCGGGATGTAAATTGCCAACTGCCTCTCTGGAGCAGTGCATTGTGTTCCCTAAAGCAAGTAAACAACAGAGCTACAGAGCCAAGGGCACTTCCAGTCTAGGGAATATACCTTGGGAAAACTGAAAATCAAAAAGACACAGCCACCCCAAAATTTAGGGCTTCACTGCTTACCAGGACCTCAACTTGGGTACACCTTAAATATCCCAGGAAATATAAAAATGGTTCAAAAAATTGTGGTACTTACGTACGATGGAATATCCCTCAGCCATGAAATCAATGTCATAAGACCAGTAGCAGCAAAATGGGTGGATTCAGGTACGATGATTCTAAGTGAAATAAGTCACAGAGAAAAAGAAACTTATCATAAGATATCACTTATGAAGATCCTGTAAACATGGCTACACTTGAACTGAGTTAGGAAAGAGAACAGTGTCTCACATTTAGAAAACACACTTATGCCTGCTTAAGGGGGAAGGAGAGGTGGGGTGATGCATAAAATCAGAGTTTGATATAAGCACAGGTACCGTTCCAAAAACCAACTATGGAATAGACAAGACCTACACCTTCCTCAGTGAAAGGGACTCAAAACACCATATTTCCCGCAGAGGAATATATCTGACTAGTAAGAATCTTAAAACCTATGTATTGATATGTCTCCGTAAGGCAATCAAGTGTGTCTAGACTGGCATAAAAATGGCAGCGAAAATCAGCTCAAACCCACTATAAAAAGGAATTTCAAAAACAAAACAAAAAAACTGGGAAATTCTTTACAATTCCTTCAGTGTCAATGATGAAACCTGGAATGACCCTATCTACAACGACAGCTGGATGTGGCATAAGGCTGGACACTTGGGACTGAGGGGATTGGTGAGATTGGGTGAGCAAATGCAGACCCTTTAAAGCAATAATGCATGGCGCCCAATCCATGGGTCCCAACTCTCCAGGTTGAAGGGAATATTACTACAGTTATAACATGTACGGGAAACCTAGAGAACGGACACACTGTGAATACGAAAGGTTTCTAAAACTCAACGAATAGTCCCTCTCCTGGTGCTCCTGTTTGACTTTCCATCTGCTTTACTATCCACCTCCCAACTTGGAGAGACAGCCCCTTTAAACTCCTGGTTCACACAGGTTTCCAATTTGACAGAGGATGAAAGGGAAGAGGGAGAACCAATGAGAGAGTAGCTGTTAGGCATTTGGACGGGCACATATCACTGTAATTTCCCGGCAGGAAGAAGAATTAACCAAAGTTTCAGCCCCCCACCGGGAACCAGTATAGGTCCTGAACCAAAATTTTGGACTTGCGGTCAGCTCACCTAAAACGAGTTGAAAAATGGAGCTCAGGGGCACAGCAATTCACAAACTGGCCGGGTAATAAAGGACAACTATCGTCCAAAAATCTGTTGAGGGAAGGCAACGAGGCGGACTTGAAAGCGAGGCAGAATAGCAGGAAACAGATTTCAAGAGGTACGTTGGAATCGCGTTTAAAGCACAGGAAGAGGGGCACAACTTCGACAATGATGCACTTGGCCAAAAAGGGCGTATGCGTTTTCTCCTGAATATATTCAGGAGAAAACGCATACGCCCTTTTTGGCCAAGCAAGCAAGCGGGCAATGCAAATCTGCACTACAAAGAAGTATCGCTTCCCACCAGTCAAAAGGGACATCCACAAAATGTGTAAAAACCAGAAAGGCAAGACAGGCCCTGGAGAACAGGGAGCCTTGTTATGCTGATGGGCGGGATGTAAATTGCCAACTGCCTCTCTGGAGGAGTACATTGTGTTCCCTAAAACAAGTAAAGAACAGAGCTACAGAGCCAAGGGCACTTCCAGTCTAGGGAATATACCTTGGGAAAACTGAAAATCAATAAGACAGAGCCACCCCAAATTTAGGGCTGCACTGCTTACAAGGACCTCAACTTGGGTACACCTTAAATATCCCAGGAAATATAAAAATGGTTCAAAAAATTGTGGTACTTACGTACGATGGAATATCCCTCAGCCATGAAATCAATGTCATAAGAACAGTAGCAGCAAAATGGGTGGATTCAGGTACGATGATTCTAAGTGAAATAAGTCACACAGAAAAAGAAACTTATCATAAGATATCACTTATGAAGATCCTGTAAACATGGCTACACTTGAACTGAGTTAGGAAAGAGAACAGTGTCTCACATTTAGAAAACACTCTTATGCCTGCTTAAGGGGGAATGAGAGGTGGGGTGATGCATAAAACCAGAGTTTCATATAAGCACAGGTACCATTCCAAAAACCAACTATGGAATACACAAGACCTACACCTTCCTCAGTGAAAGGGACTCAAAACCCCATATTTGCCGCAGAGGAATATATCTGACTAGTAAGAATCTTAAAACCTATGTATTGATATCTCTCCGTAAGGGAATCAAGTGTGTCTAGACTGGAATATACATGGCAGCGAGAATCAGCTCAAACCCACTATAAAAAGGAATTTCAAAAATAAAACAAAAAAAAACTGGGAAATTCTTTACAATTCCTTCAGGGTCTCTGATGATACCTGGAATGACCCTATCTACAATGACAGCTGGATGTGGCATAAGGCTGGACACTTGGGACTGAGAGGATTGGTGAGATTGGGTGAGCAAATGCAGACCATTTAAAGCAATAATGCATGGCACACATTCCATGGGTCCCAACTCTCCAGGTTGAAGGGAATATTACTACAGTTATAACATGTACGGGAAACCTAGAGAACGGACACACTATGAATACGAAAGGTTTCTAAAACTCAACGAATAGTCCCTCTCCTGGTGCTCGGGTTTGACTTTCCATCTGCTTTACTATCAACCTCCCAACTTGGAGAGACAGCCCCTTTAACCTCCTGGTTCGCACAGGTTGCCAATTTGGCAGAGGATGAAAGGGAAGAGGGAGAACCAATGAGAGAGTAGCTGTTAGGCATTTGGACGGGCACGTATCACTGTAATTTCACGGCAGGAAGAAGAATTAACCAAAGTCTCAGCCCCCCACCGGGAATCAGTATAGGTCCTGAACCAAAATTTTGGACTTGCGGTAATCTCACCTAAAACGAGTTGAAAAATGGAGCTCAGGGGCACAGCAATTCACAAACTGGCCGAGTAATAAAGGACAACTATCGTCCAAAAATCTGTTGAGGGAAGGCAACGAGGCGGACTTGAAAGCGAGGCAGAATAGCAGGAAACAGATTTCATGAGGTATGTTAGAATCGCCTTTAAAGCACAGGAAGAGGGGCACAACTTCGACAATGATGCACTTGGCCAAATGGGGCGTATGTGTTTTCTCCTGAATATATTCAGGAGAAAACGCATACGCCCTTTTTGGCCAAGCAAGCAAGCGGGCAATGCAAATCTGCACTACAAAGAAGTATCACTTCCCACCGGTCAAAAGGGACATCCACAAAATGTGTAAAAACCGGAAAGGCAAGACAGGCCCTGGAGAACAGGGAGCCTTGTTATGCTGATGGGCGGGATGTAAATTGCCAACTGCCTCTCTGGAGGAGTGCATTGTGTTCCCTAAAACAAGTAAACAACAGAGCTACAGAGCCAGGGGCACTTCCAGTCTAGGAAATAAACCTTGGGAAAACTGAAGTTCAATAAGACACAGCCACCCCAAAATTTAGGGCTGCACTGCTTACAAGGACCTCAACTTGGGTACACCTTAAATATCCCAGGAAATATAAAATTGGTTCAAAAAACTGTGGTACTTACGTATGATGGAATATCCCTCAGCCATGAAATCAATGTCATAAGACCAGTAGCAGCAAAATGTGTGGATTCAGGTACGATGATTCTAAGTGAAATAAGTCACACAGAAAAAGAAACTTATCATAAGATATCACTTATGAAGATCCTGTAAACATGGCTACACTAGAACTGAGTTAGGAAAGAGAACAGTGTCTCACATTTAGAAAACACTCTTATGCCTGCTTAAGGGGGAAGGAGAGGTGGGGTGATGCAAAAAACCAGAGTTTGATATAAGCACAGGTACCATTCCAAAAACCAACTATGGAATAGACAAGACCTACAACTTCCTCAGTGAAAGGGACTCAAAACCCCATATTTGCCGCAGAGGAATATATCTGACTAGTAAGAATCTTAAAACCTATGTATTGATATGTCTCCATAAGGTAATCAAGTGTGTGTAGACTGGCATAAACATGGCAGCGAGAATCAGCTCAAACCCACTATAAAAAGGAATTTCAAAAACAAAACAAAACAACTGGGAAATTCTTTACAAATCCTTCAGCGTCTCTGATGAAACCTGGAATGACCCTATCTACAATGACAGCTGGATGTGGCATAAGGCTGGACACTTGGGACTGAGAGGATTGGTGAGATTGGGTGAACAAATGCAGACCCTTTAAAGCAATAATACATGGCACCCATTCCATGGGTCCCAACTATCCAGGTTGAAGGGAATATTACTACAGTTATAACATGTACGGGAAACCTAGAGAACAGACACACTGTGAATACGAAAGGTTTCTAAAACTCAACGAATAGTCTCTCTCGTGGTGCTCCGGTTTGACTTTCCATCTGCTTTACTATCAACCTCCCAACTTGGAGAGACAGCCCCTTTAACCTCCTGGTTCGCACAGGTTGCCTATTTGGCAGAGGATGAAAGGGAAGAGGGAGAACCAATGAGAGAGTAGCTGTTAGGCATTTGGACGGGCACATATCACTGTAATTTCCCGGCAGGAAGAAGAATTAACCAAAGTCTCAGCCACCCACCGGGAACCAGTATAGGTCCTGAACCAAAATTTTGGACTTGCGGTCAGCTCTACTAAAACGAGTTGAAAAATGGAGCTCAGGGGCACAGCAATTCACAAACTGGCCGAGTAATAAAGGACAACTATCGTCCAAAAATCTGTTGAGGGAAGGCAACGAGGCAGACTTGAAAGCGAGGCAGAATAGCAGGAAACAGATTTCAAGAGGTACGATGGAATCGCCTTTAAAGCACAGGAAGAGGGGCACAAATTCGACAATGATGCACTTGGCCAAAAAGGGCGTATGCGTTTTCTCCTGAATATATTCAGGAGAAAACGCATACGCCCTTTTTGGCCAAGCAAGCAAGCGGGCAATATCTGCACTACAAAGCAGTATCACTTCCCACGGGTCAAAAGGGACATCCACAAAATGTGTAAAAACCGGAAAGGCAAGACAGGCCCTGGAGAACAGGGAGCCTTGTTATGCTGATGGGCGGGATGTTAATTGCCAACTGCCTCTCTGGAGCAGTGCATTGTGTTCCCTAAAACAAGTAAACAACAGAGCTACAGAGCCAAGGGCCCTTCCAGTCTAGGGAATATACCTTGGGAAAACTGAAAATCAAAAAGACACAGCCACCCCAAAATTTAGGGCTGCACTGCTTACCAGGACCTCAACTTGGGTACACCTTAAATATCCCAGGAAATATAAAAATGGTTCAAAAAATTGTGGTACTTACGTACGATGGAATATCCCTCAGCCATGAAATCAATGTCATAAGACCAGTAGCAGCGAAATGGGTGGATTCAGGTACGATGATTCTAAGTGAAATAAGTCACAGAGAAAAAGAAACTTATCATAAGATATCACTTATGAAGATCCTGTAAACATGGCTACACTTGAACTGAGTTAGGAAAGAGAACAGTGTCTCACATTTAGAAAACACACTTATGCCTGCTTAAGGGGGAAGGAGAGGTGGTGTGATGCATAAAACCAGAGTTTGATATAAGCACAGGTACCGTTCCAAAAACCAACTATGGAATAGACAAGACCTACACCTTCCTCAGTGAAAGGGACTCAAAACACCATATTTCCCGCAGAGGAATATATCTGACTACTAAGAATCTTAAAACCTATGTATTGATATGTCTCCGTAAGGCAATCAAGTGTGTCTAGACTGGCATAAAAATGGCAGCGAAAATCAGCTCAAACCCACTATAAAAAGGAATTTCAAAAACAAAACAAAAAAAATGGGAAATTCTTTACAATTCCTTCAGTGTCAATGATGAAACCTGGAATGACCCTATCTACAACGACAGCTGGATGTGGCATAAGGCTGGACACTTGGGACTGAGGGGATTGGTGAGATTGGGTGAGCAAATGCAGACCCTTTAAAGCAATAATGCATGGCACCCAATCCATGGGTCCCAACTCTCCAGGTTGAAGGGAATATTACTACAGTTATAACATGTACGGGAAAGCTAGAGAACGGACACACTGTGAATACGAAAGGTTTCTAAAACTCAACGAATAGTCCCTCTCCTGGTGCTCCGGTTTGACTTTCCATCTGCTTTACTATCCACCTCCCAACTTGGAGAGACAGCCCCTTTAAACTCCTGGTTCACACAGGTTTCCAATTTGACAGAGGATGAAAGGGAAGAGGGAGAACCAATGAGAGAGTAGCTGTTAGGCATTTGGAAGGGCACATATCACTGTAATTTCCCGGCAGGAAGAAGAATTAACCAAAGTCTCAGCCCCCCACCGGGAACCAGTATAGGTCCTGAACCAAAATTTTGGACTTGCGGTCAGCTCACCTAAAACGAGTTGAAAAATGGAGCTCAGGGGCACAGCAATTCACAAACTGGCCGAGTAATAAAGGACAACTATCGTCCAAAAATCTGTTGAGGGAAGGCAACGAGGCGGACTTGAAAGCGAGGCAGAATAGCAGGAAACAGATTTCAAGAGGTATGTTGGAATTGCCTTTAAAGCACAGGAAGAGGGGCACAACTTCGACAATGATGCACTTGGCCAAATGGGGCGTATGTGTTTTCTCCTGAATATATTCAGGAGAAAACGCATACGCCCTTTTTGGCCAAGCAAGCAAGCGGGCAATGCAAATCTGCACTACAAAGAAGTATCACTTCCCACCGGTCAAAAGGGACATCCACAAAATGTGTAAAAACCGGAAAGGCAAGACAGGCCCTGGAGAACAGGGAGCCTTGTTATGCTGATGGGCGGGATGTAAATTGCCAACTGCCTCTCTGGAGGAGTGCATTGTGTTCCCTAAAACAAGTAAACAACAGAGCTACAGAGCCAAGGGCACTTCCAGTCTAGGGAATATACCTTGGGAAAACTGAAAATCAAAAAGACACAGCCACCACAAAATTTAGGGCTGCACTGCTTACAAGGACCTCAACTTGGGTACACCATAAATTTCCCAGGAAATATAAAAATGGTTCAAAAAATTGTGGTACTTACGTACGATGGAATATCCCTCAGCCATGAAATCAATGACATAAGACCAGTAGCAGCAAAATGGGTGGATTCAGGTACGATGATTCTAAGTGAAATAAGTCACACAGAAAAAGAAACTTATCATAAGATATCACTTATGAAGATCCTGTAAACATGGCTACACTTGAACTGAGTTAGGATAGAGAACAGTGTCTCACATTTAGAAAACACTCTTATGCCTGCTTAAGGGGGAAGGAGAGGTGGGGTGATGCATAAAACCAGAGTTTGCTATAAGCACAGGTACCATTCCAAAAACCAACTATGGAATAGACAAGACCTACACCTTCCTCAGTGAAAGGGACTAAAACCCCATATTTCCCGCAGAGGAATATATCTGACTAGTGAGAATCTTAAATCCTATGTATTGATATGTCTCCGTAAGGGAATCAAGTGTGTCTAGACTGGCATAAATATGGCAGCGAGAATCAGCTCAAACCCACTATAAAAAGGAATTTCAAAAATAAAACAAAAAAAACTGGGAAATTCTTTACAATTCCTTCAGGGTCTCTGATGATACCTGGAATGACCCTATCTACAATGACAGCTGGATGTGGCATAAGGCTGGACACTTGGGACTGAGAGGATTGGTGAGATTGGGTGAGCAAATGCAGACACTTTAAAGCAATAATGCATGGCACACATTCCATGGGTCCCAACTCTCCAGGTTGAAGGGAATATTACTACAGATATAACATGTACGGGAATCCTAGAGAACGGACACACTGTGAATACGAAAGGTTTCTAAAACTCAACGAATAGTCCCTCTCCTGGTGATCCAGTTTGACTTTGCATCTGCTTTACTATCAACCTCCCAACTTGGAGAGACAGCCCCTTTAACCTCCTGGTTCGCACAGGTTGCCAATTTGGCAGAGGATGAAAGGGAAGAGGGAGAACCAATGAGAGAGTAGCTGATAGGCATTTGGAAGGGCACATATCACTGTAATTTCCCGGCAGGAAGAAGAATTAACCAAAGTCTCAGCCACCCACCGGGAACCAGCATAGGTCCTGAACCAAAATTTTGGACTTGCGGTCAGCTCACCAAAAACGATTTGAAAAATGGAGCTCAGGGGCACAGCAATTCACAAACTGGCCAAGTAATAAAGGACAACTATCGTCCAAAAATCTGTTGAGGGAAGGCAACGAGGTGGACTTGAAAGCGAGGCAGAATAGCAGGAAACAGATTTCAAGAGGTACGTTGGAATCACCTTTAAAGCACAGGAAGAGAGGCACAACTTCGACAATGATGTACTTGGCCAAAAACGGCGTATGCGTTTTCTCCTGAATATATTCAGGAGAAAACGCATACGCCCTTTTTGGCCAAGCAAGCAAGCGGGCAATGCAAATCTGCACTACAAAGAAGTATCACTTCCCACTGGTCAAAAGGGACATCCACAAAATGTGTAAAAACCAGAAAGGCAAGACAGGCCCTGGAGAACAGGGAGCCTTGTTATGCTGATGGGCGGGATGTAAATTGCCAACTGCCTCTCTGAAGGAGTACATTGTGTTCCCTAAAACAAGTAAAGAACAGAGCTAGAGAGCCAAGGGCACTTCCAGTCTAGGGAATAAACCTTGGGAAAACTGAAGATCAATAAGACAGAGCCACCCCAAAATTTAGGGCTGCACTGCTTACAAGGACCTCAACTTGGGTACACCTTAAATATCCCAGGAAATATAAAAATGGTTCAAAAAATTGTGGTACTTACGTACGATGGAATATCCCTCAGCCATGAAATCAATGTCATAAGACCAGTAGCAGCAAAATGTGTGGATTCAGGTACGATGATTCTAAGTGAAATAAGTCACAGAGAAAAAGAAACATTATAAGATGTCACTTATGAAGATCCTGTAAACATGGCTACACTTGAACTGAGTTAGGAAAGAGAACAGTGTCTCACATTTAGAAAACACTCTTATGCCTGCTTAAGGGGGAAGGAGAGGTGGGGTGATGCATAAAACCAGAGTTTGCTATAAGCACAGGTACCATTCCAAAAACCAACTATGGAATAGACAAGACCTACACCTTCCTCAGTGAAAGGGACTAAAACCCCATATTTCCCGCAGAGGAATATATCTGACTAGTAAGAATCTTAAATCCTATGTATTGATATGTCTCCGTAAGGGAATCAAGTGTGTCTAGACTGGCATAAATATGGCAGCGAGAATCAGCTCAAACCCACTATAAAAAGGAATTTCAAAAATAAAACAAAAAAAACTGGGAAATTCTTTACAATTCCTTCAGGGTCTCTGATGATACCTGGAATGACCCTATCTACAATGACAGCTGGATGTGGCATAAGGCTGGACACTTGGGACTGAGAGGATTGGTGAGATTGGGTGAGCAAATGCAGACACTTTAAAGCAATAATGCATGGCACACATTCCATGGGTCCCAACTCTCCAGGTTGAAGGGAATATTACTACAGATATAACATGTACGGGAATCCTAGAGAACGGACACACTGTGAATACGAAAGGTTTCTAAAACTCAACGAATAGTCCCTCTCCTGGTGATCCAGTTTGACTTTCCATCTGCTTTACTATCAACCTCCCAACTTGGAGAGACAGCCCCTTTAACCTCCTGGTTCGCACAGGTTGCCAATTTGGCAGAGGATGAAAGGGAAGAGGGAGAACCAATGAGAGAGTAGCTGATAGGCATTTGGAAGGGCACATATCACTGTAATTTCCCGGCAGGAAGAAGAATTAACCAAAGTCTCAGCCACCCACCGGGAACCAGCATAGGTCCTGAACCAAAATTTTGGACTTGCGGTCAGCTCACCAAAAACGAGTTGAAAAATGGAGCTCAGGGGCACAGCAATTCACAAACTGGCCAAGTAATAAAGGACAACTATCGTCCAAAAATCTGTTGAGGGAAGGCAACGAGGTGGACTTGAAAGCGAGGCAGAATAGCAGGAAACAGATTTCAAGAGGTACGTTGGAATCACCTTTAAAGCACAGGAAGAGAGGCACAACTTCGACAATGATGTACTTGGCCAAAAACGGCGTATGCGTTTTCTCCTGAATATATTCAGGAGAAAACGCATACGCCCTTTTTGGCCAAGCAAGCAAGCGGGCAATGCAAATCTGCACTACAAAGAAGTATCACTTCCCACTGGTCAAAAGGGACATCCACAAAATGTGTAAAAACCAGAAAGGCAAGACAGGCCCTGGAGAACAGGGAGCCTTGTTATGCTGATGGGCGGGATGTAAATTGCCAACTGCCTCTCTGAAGGAGTACATTGTGTTCCATAAAACAAGTAAAGAACAGAGCTAGAGAGCCAAGGGCACTTCCAGTCTAGGGAATAAACCTTGGGAAAACTGAAGATCAATAAGACAGAGCCACCCCAAAATTTAGGGCTGCACTGCTTACAAGGACCTCAACTTGGGTACACCTTAAATATCCCAGGAAATATAAAAATGGTTCAAAAAATTGTGGTACTTACGTACGATGGAATATCCCTCAGCCATGAAATCAATGTCATAAGACCAGTAGCAGCAAAATGGGTGGATTCAGGTACGATGATTCTAAGTGAAATAAGTCACAGAGAAAAAGAAACATTATAAGATATCACTTATGAAGATCCTGTAAACATGGCTACACTTGAACTGAGTTAGGAAAGAGAACAGTGTCTCACATTTAGAAAACACTCTTATGCCTGCTTAAGGGGGAAGGAGAGGTGGGGTGATGCATAAAACCAGAGTTTGATATAAGCACAGTTACCATTCCAAAAACCAACTATGGAATAGACAAGACCTACACCTTCCTCAGTGAATGGGACTCAAAACCCCATATTTGCCGCAGAGGAATATATCTGACTAGTAAGAATCTTAAAACCTATGTATTGATATGTCTCCATAAGGGAATCAAGTGTGTCTAGACTGGCATAAACATGGCAGCGAGAATCAGCTCAAACCCACTATAAAAAGGAATTTCAAAAACAAAACAAAAAAACTGGGAAATTCTTTACAATTCCTTCAGGGTCTCTGATGAAACCTGGAATGACCCTATCTACCATGACAGCTGGATGTGGCATAAGGCTGGACACTTGGGACTGAGAGGATTGGTGAGATTGGGTGAACAAATGCAGACCCTTTAAAGCAATAATGCAAGGCACCCATTCCATGGGTCCCAACTCTCCAGGTTGAAGGGAATATTACTACAGTTATAACATGTACGGGAAACCTAGAGACCGGACACACAGTGAATACGAAAGCTTTCTAAAACTCAACGAATAGTCTCTCTCCTGGTGCTCCGGTTTGACTTTCCATCTGCTTTTCTCTCAACCTCCCAACTTGGAGAGACAGCCCCTTTAACCTCCTGGTTCACACAGGTTGCCAATTTGGCAGAGGATGAAAGGGAAGAGGGAGATCCAATGAGAGAGTAGCTGTTAGGCATTTGGACGGGCACATATCACTGTAATTTCCCAGCAGGAAGAAGAATTAACCAAAGTCCCAGCCACCCACCGGGAACCAGTATATGTCCTGAACCAAAATTTTGGACCTGCGGTCAGCTCACCAAAAACGAGTTGAAAAATGGAGCTCAGGGGCACAGCAATTCACAAACTGGCGGAATAATAAAGGACAACTATCGTTCAAAAATCTGTTGAGGGAAGGCAACAAGGCAGAATTGAATGCGAGGCAGAATAGCAGGAAACAGATTTCAAGAGGTACGTTGGAATAACCTTTAAAGCACAGGAAGAGGGGCACAACTTCGACAATGATGCACTTGGCCAAAAAGGGCGTATGCGTTTTCTCCTGAATATATTCAGGAGAAAACGCATACACCCTTTTTGGCCAAGCAAGGAAGCGGGCAATGCAAATCTGCACTACAAAGAAGTATCACTTCCCACCGGTCAAAAGGGACATCCACAAAATGTGTAAAAACCAGAAAGGCAAGACAGGCCCTGGAGAACAGGGAGCCTTGTTATGCTGATGGGCGGGATGTAAATTGCCAACTGCCTCTTTGGAGGAGTACATTGTGTTCCCTAAAACAAGTAAAGAACAGAGCTACAGAGCCAAGGGCACTTCCAGTCTAGGGAATATACCTTGGGAAAACTGAAAATCAATAAGACAGAGCCACCCCAAAATTTAGGGCTGCAGTGCTTACAAGGACCTCAACTTGGGTACACCTTAAATATCCCAGGAAATATAAAAATGGATCAAAAAATTGTGGTACTTACGTACGATGGAATATCCCTCAGCCATGAAATCAATGTCATAAGAACAGTAGCAGCAAAATGGGTGGATTCAGCTACGATGATTCTAAGTGAAATAAGTCACAGAGAAAAAGAAACTTATCATAAGATATCACTTATGAAGATCCTGTAAACATGGCTACACTTGAACTGAGTTAGGAAAGAGAACAGTGTCTCACATTTAGAAAACACTCTTATGCCTGCTTAAGGGGGAAGGAGAGGTGGGGTGATGCATAAAACCAGAGTTTGATATAAGCACAGGTACCGTTCCAAAAACCAACTATGGAATAGACAAGACCTACACCTTCCTCAGTGAAAGGGACTCAAAACACCATATTTCCCGCAGAGGAATATATCTGACTAGTAAGAATCATAAATCCTATGTATTGATATGTCTCCGTAAGGGAATCAAGTGTGTCTAGACAGGCATAAACATGGCAGCGAGAATCAGCTCAAACCCACTATAAAAAGGAATTTCAAAAACAAAACAAAAAAACTGGGAAATTCTTTACAATTCCTTCAGTGTCAATGATGAAACCTGGAATGACCCTATCTACAACGACAGCTGGATGTGGCATAAGGCTGGACACTTGGGACTGAGGGGATTGGTGAGATTGGGTGAGCAAATGCAGACCCTTTAAAGCAATAATGCATGGCACCCATTCCATGGGTCCCAACTCTCCAGGTTGAAGGGAATATTACTACAGATATAACATGTACGGGAAACCTAGAGAACGGACACACTGTGAATACGAAAGGTTTCTAAAACTCAACGAATAGTCCCTCTCCTGGTGCTCCGGTTTGACTTTCCATCTGCTTTACTATCAAGCGCCCAACTTGGAGAGACAGCCCCTTTAACCTCCTGGTTCGCACAGGTTGCCAATTTGGCAGAGGATGAAAGGGAAGAGGGAGAACCAATGAGAGAGTAGCTGTTAGGCATTTGGACGGGCACATATCACTGTAATTTCCCGGCAGGAAGAAGAATTAACCAAAGTCTCAGCCCCACAGCGGGAACCAGTATAGGTCCTGAACCAAAATTTTGGACTTGCAGTCAGCTCAACTAAAACGAGTTGAAAAATGGAGCTCAGGGGCACAGCAATTCACAAACTGGCCGAGTAATAAAGGACAACTATCGTCCAATATCTGTTGAGGGAAGGCAACGAGGCGGACTTGAAAGCGAGGCAGAATAGCAGGAAACAGATTTCAAGAGGTACGTTGGAATCGCCTTTAAAGCACAGGAAGAGGGGCACAACTTCGACAATGATGCACTTGGCCAAAAAGGGCGTATGCGTTTTCTCCTGAATATATTCAGGAGAAAACGCATACGCCCTTTTTGGCCAAGCAAGCAAGCGGGCAATGCAAATCTGCACTACAAAGAAGTATCACTTCCCACCGGTCAAAAGGGACATCCACAAAATGTGTAAAAACCGGAAAGGCAAGACAGGCCCTGGAGAACAGGGAGGCTTGTTATGCTGATGGGCGGGATGTAAATTGCCAACTGCCTCTCTGGAGGAGTGCATTGTGTTCCCTAAAACAAGTAAACAACAGAGCTACAGAGCCAAGGGCACTTCCAGTCTAGGGAATATACCTTGGGAAAACTGAAAATCAAAAAGACACAGCCACCCCAAAATTTAGGGCTGCACTGCTTACAAGGACCTCAACTTGGGTACATCTTAAATATCCCAGGAAATATAAAAATGGTTCAAAAAATTGTGGTTCTTACATAAGATGGAATATCCCTCAGCCATGAAATCAATGTCATAAGACCAGTAGCAGCAAAATGGGTGGATTCAGGTACGATGATTCTAAGTGAAATAAGTCACAGAGAAAAAGAAACTTATCATAAGATATCACTTATGAAGATCCTGTAAACATGGCTACTCTTGAACTGAGTTAGGAAAGAGAACAGTGTCTCACATTTAGAAAACACTCTTATGCCTGCTTAAGGGGGAAGGAGAGGTGGGGTGATGCATAAAACCAGAGTTTGATATAAGCAGAGGTACCGTTCCAAAAACCAACTATGGAATAGGCAAGACCTACACCTTCCCCAGTGAAAGGGACTCAAAACCCCATATTTGCCGCAGAGGAATATATCTGACTAGTAAGAATCTTAAAACCTATGTATTGATATGTCTCCGTAAGGGAATCAAGTGTGTCTAGACTGGCATAAACATGGCAGCGAGAATCAGCTCAAACCCACTATAAAAAGGAATTTCAAAAACAAAACAAAAAAACTGGGAAATTCTTTACAATTACTTCAGGGTCTCTGATGAAACCTGGAATGACCCTATCTACAACGACAGCTGGATGTGGCATAAGGCTGGACACTTGGGACTGAGAGGATTGGTGAGATTAGGTGAACAAATGCAGACCATTTAAAGCAATAGTGCATGGCACACATTCCATGGGTCCCAGGTCTCCAGGTTGAATGGAATATTACTACAGTTATAACATGTACGGGAAACCTAGAGAACGGACACACTGTGAATATGAAAGGTTTCTAAAACTCAACGAATAGTCCCTCTCCTGGTGCTCCGGTTTGACTTTCCATCTGCTTTACTATCAACCTCCCAACTTGGAGAGACAGCCCCTTTAACCTCCTGGTTCGCACAGGTTGCCAATTTGGCAGAGGATGAAAGGGAAGAGGGAGAACCAATGAGAGAGTAGCTGTTAGGCATTTGGACAGGCTCATATCACTGTAATTTCCCGGCAGGAAGAAGAATTAACCAAAGTCTCATGCCCCCACCGGGAACCAGTATAGGTCCTGAACCAAAATTTTGGACTTGCGGTCAGCTCACCTAAAACGAGTTGAAAAATGGAGCTCAGGGGCACAGCAATTCACAAACTGGCCGAGTAATAAAGGACAACTATCGTCCAAAAATCTGTTGAGGGAAGGCAATGAGGCGGACTTGAAAGCGAGGCAGAATAGCAGGAAACAGATTTCAAGAGGTACGTTGGAATCGCCTTTAAAGCACAGGAAGATGGGCACAACTTCGACAATGATGCACTTGGCCAAAAAGGGCATATGAGTTTTCTCCTGAATATATTCAGGAGAAAACGCATACGCCCTTTTTGGCCAAGCAAGCAAGCAGGCAATGCAAATCGGCACTATAAAGAAGTATCACTTCCCACCCGTCAAAAGGGACATCCACAAAATGTGTAAAAACCAGAAAGGCAAGACAGGCCCTGGAGAACAGGGAGCCTTGTTATGCTGATGGGCGGGATGTAAATTGCCAACTGCCTCTCTGGAGGAGTGCATTGTGTTCCCTAAAACAAGTAAACAACAGAGCTACAGAGCCAAGGGCACTTCCAGTCTAGGGAATATACCTTGGGAAAACTGAAAATCAAAAAGGCACAGCCACCCCAAAATTTAGGGCTGCACTGCTTACAAGGACCTCAACTTGGGTACACCTTAAATATCCCAGGAAATATAAAAATGGTTCAAAAAATTGTGGTACTTACGTACGATGGAATATCCCTCAGCCATGAAATCAATGTCATAAGAACAGTAGCAGCAAAATGGGTGGATTCAGCTACGATGATTCTAAGTGAAATAAGTCACAGAGAAAAAGAAACTTATCATAAGATATCACTTATGAAGATCCTGTAAACATGGCTACACTTGAACTGAGTTAGGAAAGAGAACAGTGTCTCACATTTAGAAAACACTCTTATGCCTGCTTAAGGGGGAAGGAGAGGTGGGGTGATGCATAAAACCAGAGTTTGATATAAGCAGAGGTACCGTTCCAAAAACCAACTATGTAATAGACAAGACCTACACCTTCCTCAGTGAAAGGGACTCAAAACCCCATATTTCCCGCAGAAGAATATATCTGACTAGTAAGAATCTTAAAACCTATGTATTGATATGTCTCCGTAAGGGAATCAAGTGTGTCTAGACTGGGATAAATATGGCAGCGAGAATCAGCTCAAACCCACTATAAAAAGGAATTTCAAAAATAAAACAAAAAAACTGGGAAATTCTTCACAATTCCTTCAGGGTCTCTGATGAAACCTGAAGTGACCCTATCTACAATGACAGCTGGATGTGGCATAAGGCTGGACACTTGGGACTGAGAGAATTGGTGAGATTGAGTGAGCAAATGCAGACCCTTTAAAGAAATAGTGCATGGCACACATTCCATGGGTCCCAACTCTCCAGGTTGAAGGGAATATTACTACAGTTATAACATGTACGGGAAACCTAGAGAACGGACACACTGTGAATACGAAAGGTTTCTAAAACTCAACGAATAGTCCCTCTCCTGGTGCTCCGGTTTGACTTTACACCTGCTTTACTATCAACCTCCCAACTTGGAGAGACAGCCCTTTAACCTCCTGGTTCGCACAGGTTGCCAATTTGGCAGAGGATGAAAGGGAAGAGGGAGAACCAATGAGAGAGTAGCTGTTAGGCATTTGGACGGGCACATATCACTGTAATTTCCCGGCAGGAAGAAGAATTAACCAAAGTCTCAGCCCCCCACCGGGAACCAGTATAGGTCCTGAAACAAAATTTTGGACCTGCGGTCAGCTCACCAAAAACGAGTTGAAAAATGGAGCTCAGGGGCACAGCAATTCACAAACTGGCCGAGTAATAAAGGACAACTATCGTCCAAAAATCTGTTGAGGGAAGGCAATGAGGCGGACTTGAAAGCGAGGCAGAATAGCAGGAAACAGATTTCAAGAGGTACGTTGGAATCGCCTTTAAAGCACCGGATGAGGGGCACAACTTCGACAATGATGCACGTGGCCCAAAAGGGCGTATGCGTTTTCTCCTGAATATATTCAGGAGAAAACGCATACGCCCTTTTTGGCCAAACAAGCAATCGGGCAATGCAAATCTGCACTACAAAGAAGTATCACTTCCCACCGGTCAAAAGGGACATCCACAAAATGTGTAAAAACCAGAAAGGCAAGACAGGCCCTGGAGAACAGGGAGCATTGTTATGCTGATGGGCGGGATGTAAATTGCCAACTGCCTCTCTGGAGGAGTATATTGTGTTCTCTAAAACAAGTAAAGAACAGAGCTACAGAGTCAAGGGCACTTCCAGTCTAGGGAATATACCTTGGGAAAACTGAAAATCAAAAAGACAGAGCCACTCCAAAATTTAGGGCTGCACTGCTTATAAGGACCTCAACTTGGGTACACCTTAAATATCCCAGGAAATATAAAAATGGTTCAAAAAATTGTGGTACTTACGTACGATGGAATATCCCTCAGCCATGAAATCAATGTCATAAGACCAGTAGTAGTAAAATGGGTGGATTTAGGTACGATGATTCTAAGTGAAATAAGTCACAGAGAAAAAGAAACTTATCATAAGATATCACTTATGAAGATCCTGTAAACATGGCTACACTTGAACTTAGTTAGGAAAGAGAACAGTGTCTCACATTTAGAAAACACTCTTATGCCTGCTTAAGGGGGAAGGAGAGGTGGGGTGATGCATAAAACCAGAGTTTGATATAAGCACACGTACCGTTCCAAAAACCAACTATGGAATAGACAAGACCTACACCTTCCTCAGTGAAAGGGACTCAAAACACCATATTTCCCGCAGAGGAATATATCTGACTAGTAAGAATCTTAAAACCTATGTATTGATATGTCTCCGTAAGGGAATCAAATGTGTCTAGACAGGCATAAACATGGTAGCGAGAATCAGCTCAAACCCACTATAAAAAGGAATTTCAAAAACAAAACAAAAAAGCTGGGAAATTCTTTACAATTCCTTCAGAGTCTCTGATGAAACCTGGAATGACCCTATCTACAACGACAGCTGGATGTGGCATAAGGCGGGACACTTGGGACTCAGAGGATTGGTGAGATTGGGTGAACAAATGCAGAACCTTTAAAGCATTAATGCATGGCACCCATTCCATGGGTCCCAACTCTCCAGGTTTAAGGGAATATTACTACAGTTATAACATGAACGGGAAACCTAGAGAACGGACACACTGTGAATACGAAAGGTTTCTAAAACTCAACGAATAGTCCCTCTCCTGGTGCTCCGGTTTGACTTTCCACCTGCTTTACTATCAACCTCCCAAATTGGAGAGACAGCCCCTTTAACCTGCTGGTTTGCACAGGTTGCCAATTTGGCAGAGGATGAAACGGAATAGGGAGAACCAATGAGAGAGTAGCTGTTAGGCATTTGGACGGGCACATATCACTCTAATTTCCTGGCAGGAAGAAGAATTAACCAAAGTCTCAGCCCCCCAGTGGGAAACAGCATAGGTCCTGAACCAAAATTTTGGACATGCGGTCAGCTCACCAAAAACGAGTTGAAAAATGGAGCTCAGGGGTATAGCAATTCACAAAGGGGCCGAGTAATAAAGGACAACTATCGTCCAAAAATCTGTTGAGGGAAGGCAACGAGGCGGACTTGAAAGCGAGGCAGAATAGCAGGAAACAGATTTCAAGAGGTACGTTGGAATTGCCTTTAAAGCACAGGAAGAGGGGCACAACTTCGACAATGATGCACTTGGCCAAAAAGGGCGTATGCGTTTTCTCCTGAATATATTCAGGAGAAAATGCATACGCCCTTTTTGGCCAAGCAAGCAAGCTGGCAATGCAAATCTGCACTACAAAGAAGTATCACTTCCCACCGGTCAAAAGGGACATCCACAAAATGTGTAAAAACCAGAAAGGCAAGACAGGCCCTGGAGAACAGGGAGCCTTGTTATGCTGATGGGCGGGATGTAAATTGCCAACTGCCTCTCTGGAGGAGTGCATTGTGTTCCCTAAAACAAGTAAACAACAGAGCTACAGAGCCAAGGGCACTTCCAGTCTAGGGAATATACCTTGGGAAAACTGAAAATCAAAAAGACACAGCCACCCCAAAATTTAGGGCTGCACTGCTTACAAGGACCTCAACTTGGGTACACCTTAAATATCCCAGGAAATATAAAAATGGTTCAAAAAATTGTGGTACTTACGTACGATGGAATATCCCTCAGCCATGAAATCAATGTCATAAGACCAGTAGCAGCAAAATGGGTGGATTCAGGTACGATGATTCTAAGTGAAATAAGTCACAGAGAAAAAGAAACTTATCATAAGATATCACTTATGAAGATCCTGTAAACATGGCTACACTTGAACTGAGTTAGGAAAGAGAACAGTGTCTCACATTTAGAAAACACTCTTATGCCTGCTTAAGGGGGAAGGAGAGGTGGGGTGATGCATAAAACCAGAGTTTGATATAAGCACAGGTACCATTCCAAAAACCAACTATGGAATAGACAAGACCTACACCTTCCTCAGTGAAAGGGACTCAAAACATCATATTTCCCGCAGAGGAATATATCTGACTAGTAAGAATCTTAAAACCTATGTATTGATATGTCTCCGTAAGGGAATCAAGTGTGTCTAGACTGGCATAAACATCTCAGCGAGAATCAGTTCAAACCCACTATAAAAAGGAATTTCAAAAACAAAACAAAAAAACTGGGAAATTCTTTACAATTCCTTCAGAATCTCTGATGAAACCTGGAATGACCCTATCTACAACGACAGCTGGATGTGGCATAAGGCTGGACACTTGGGACTGAGAGGATTGGTGAGATTGGGTGAGCAAATGCAGACCCTTTAAAGCAATAATGCATGGCACCCATTCCATGGGTCCCAACTCTCCAGGTTGAAGGGAATATTACTACAGTTATAACATGTACGGGAAACCTAGAGAACGGACACACAGTGAATATGAAAGGTTTCTAAAACTCAACGAATAGTCCCTCTCCTGGTGCTCCGGTTTGACTTTCCATCTGCTTTACTATCAACCTCCCAACTTGGAGAGACAGCCCCTTTAACCTCCTGGTTCGCACAGGTTGCCAATTTGGCAGAGGATGAAAGGGAAGAGGGAGAACCAATGAGAGAGTAGCTGTTAGGCATTTGTACGGGCACATATCACTGTAATTTCCCGGCAGGAAGAAGAATTAACCGAAGTCTCAGCCAACCACCGGGAACCAGTATAGGTCCTGAACCAAAATTTTGGACTTGCGATCAGCTCACCAAAAACCAGTTGAAAAATGGAGCTCAGGGGCACAGCAATTCACAAACTGGCCGAGTAATAAAGGACAACTATCGTCCAAAAATCTGTTGAGGGAAGGCAACGAGGCGGACTTGAAAGCAAGGCAGAATAGCAGGAAACAGATTTCAAGAGGTACGTTGGAATCGCCTTTAAAGCACAGGAAGAGGGGCACAACTTCGACAATGATGCACTTGGCCAAAAAGGGCGTATGCGTTTTCTCCTGAATATATTCAGGAGAAAAGGCATACACCCTTTTTGGCCAAGCAAGCAAGCGGGCAATGCAAGTCTGCACTACAAAGAAGTATCACTTCCCACCGTTCAAAAGGGACATCCACAAAATGTGTAAAAACAAGAAAGGCAAGACAGGCCCTGGATAACAGGGAGCCTTGTTATGCTGATGGGCGGCATGTACATTGCCAACTGCATCCCTGGAGGAGTACAATGTGTTCCCTAAAACAAGTAAACAACAGAGCTACAGAGCCAAGGGCACTTCCAGTCTAGGGAATATACGTTGGGAAATGTGAAAATCAATAAGACAGAGCCACCCCAAAATTTAGGGCTGCACTGCTTACAAGGACCTCAACTTGGGTACACCTTAAATATCCCAGGAAATATAAAAATGGTTCAAAAAATTGTGGTACTTACATACGATGGAATATCCCTCAGCCATGAAATCAATGTCATAAGACCAGTAGCAGCAAAATGGGTGGATTCAGGTACGATGATTCTAAGTGAAATAAGTCACAGAGAAAAAGAATCTTATCATAAGATATCACTTATGAAGATCCTGTAAACATGGCTACACTTGAACTGAGTTAGGAAAGGGATCAGTGTCTCACATTTAGAAAACACTCTTATGCCTGCTTAAGGGGGAAGGAGAGGTGGGGTGATGCATAAAACCAGAGTTTGATATAAGCACAGGTACCGTTCCGAAAACCAACTATGGAATAGACAAGACCTACACCTTCCTCAGTGAAAGGGACTCAAAACCCATATTTCCCGCAAAGGAATATATCTGACTAGTAAGAATCTTAAAACGTATGTATTGATATGTCTCCGTAAGGGAATCAAGTGTGTCTAGACTGGCATAAACATGGCAGCGAGAATCAGCTCAAACCCACTATAAAAAGGAATTTCAAAAACAAAACAAAAAAACTGGGAAATTCTTTACAATTCCTTCAGGGTCTCTGATGAAACCTGGAATGACCCTATCTACAATGACAGCTGGATGTGGCTTAAGGCTGGACACTTGGGACTTAGAGGATTGGTGAGATTGGGTGAGCAAATGCAGACCCTTTAAAGCAATAATGCATGGCACACATTCCATGGGTACCAACTCTCCAGGTTGAAGGGAATATTACTACAGATATAACATGTACGGGAATCCTAGAGAACGGACACACTGTGAATACGAAAGGTTTCTAAAACTCAACGAATAGTCCCTCTCCTGGTGCTCCGGTTTGACTTTCCATCTGCTTTATTATCAACCTCCCAACTTGGAGAGACAGCCCCTTTAACCTCCTGGTTTGCACATGTTGCCAATTTGGCAGAGGATGAAAGGGAAGAGGGAGAAACAATGAGAGAGTAGCTGTTAGGCATTTGGACGGGCACATATCACTGTAATTTCCCAGCAGGAAGAAGAATTAACCAAAGACTCAGCCTCCCACCGGGAATCAGTATAGATCCTGAACCAAAATTTTGGACTTGCGGTCAGCTCACCAAAAACGAGTTGAAAAATGGAGCTCAGGCTCACAGCAATTCACAAACTGGCCGAGTAATAAAGGACAACTATCGTCCAAAAATCTGTTGAGGGAAGGCAACGAGGCGGACTTGAAAGCGAGGCAGTATAGCAGGAAACAGATTTCAAGAGGTACGTTGGAATCGCCTTTAAAGCACAGGAAGAGGGGCACAACTTCGACAATGATGCACTTGGCCAAAAAGGGCGTATGCGTTTTCTCCTGAATATATTCAGGAGAAAACGCATACGCCCTTTTTGGCCAAGCAAGCAAGCAGGCAATGCAAATCTGCATTACAAAGAAGTATCACTTCCCACCGGTCAAAAGGGACATCCACAAAATGTGTAAAAACCAGAAAGGCAAGACAGGCACCGGAGAACAGGGAGCCTTGTTATGCTGATGGGCGGATGTAAATTGCCAACTGCCTCTCTGGAGGAGTACATTGTGTTCCCTAAAACAAGTAAACAACAGAGCTACAGAGCCAAGGGCACTTCCAGTCTAAGGAATATACCTTTGGAAAACTGAATATCAAAAAGACACAGCCACCCCAATATTTAGGGCTGCACTGCTTACAAGGACCTCAACTTGGGTACACCTTAAATATCCCAGGAAATATAAAAATGGTTCAAAAAATTGTGGTACTTACGTACGATGGAATATCCTTCAGCCATGAAATCAATGTCATAAGACCAGTAGCAGCAAAATGGGTGGATTCAGGTACGATGATTCTAAGTGAAATAAGTCACACAGAAAAAGAAACTTATCATAAGATATCACTTATGAAGATCCTGTAAACATGGCTACACTTGAACTGAGTTAGGAAAGAGAACAGTGTCTCACATTAAGAACACACTCTTATGCCTGCTTAAGGGGGAAGGAGAGGTGGGGTGATGCATAAAACCAGAGTTTGATATAAGCACAGGTACCGTTCCAAAAACCAACTATGGAATAGACAAGACCTACACCTTCCTCAGTGAAAGGGACTCAAAACCCCATATTTCCCGCAGAGGAATATATCTGACTAGTAAGAATCTTAAAACCTATGTATTGATATGTCTCCGTAAGGGAATCAAGTGTGTCTAGACTGGCATAAACATGGCAGCGAGAATCAGCTCAAACCCACTATAAAAAGGAATTTCAAAAACAAAACAAAAAAACTGGGAAATTCTTTCCAATTCCTTCAGGGTCTCTGATGAAACCTGGAATGACACTATTTACAACGACAGCTGGATGTGGCATAAGGCTGGACACTTGTGACTGAGAGGATTGGTGAGATTGGGTGAGGAAATGCAGATCCTTTAAAGCACAAATGCCTGGAACCCATCCCATGGGTCGCAACTCTCCAGGTTGAAGGGAATATTACTACAGCTATAACATGTAAGCGAAACCTAGAGAACGGACACACTGTGAATACGAAAGGTTTCTAAAACTCAATGAATAGTCCCTCTCCTGGTGCTCCGGTTTGATCTTCCATCTGCTTTACTATCAACCTCCCAACTTGGAGAGACAGCCCCTTTAACCTCCTGGTTTCCACAGGTTGCCAATTTGGCAGAGGATGAAAGGGAAGAGGGAGAACCAATGAAAGAGTAACTGTTAGGCGTTTGGACAGGCACATATCACTGTAATTTCCCGTCAGGAAGAAGAATTAACCAAAGTCTCAGCCCCCCCTGGGAACCAGTATAGGTCCTGAACAAAAATTTTGGACTTGCGGTCAGCTCACCAAAAACGAGTTGAAAAATGGAGCTCAGGCGCACAGCAATTCACAAACTGGCCGAGTAATAAAGGACAAGTATCGTCCAAAAATCTGTTGAGGGTAGGCCACGAGGCGGACTTGAAAGTGAGGCAGAATAGCAGGAAACAGATTTCAAGAGGTACGTTGGAATCGCCTTTAAAGCACAGGAAGAGGGGCACAACTTTGACAATGATGCACTTGGCCAAAAAGGGCGTATGCGTTTTCTCCTGAATATATTCAGGAGAAAACGCATACGCCCTTTTTGGCCAAGCAAGCAAGCGGGCAATGCAAATCTACACTACAAAGTAGTATCACTTCCCACCAGTCAAAAGGGACATCCACAAAATGTGTAAAAACCAGAAAGGCAAGACAGGCCCTGGAGAACAGGGAGCCTTGTTATACTGATGGGCGGGATGTAAACTGACAACTGACCCTCTGGAGGAATACATTGTGTTCCCTAAAACAAGGAAAAGAACAGAGCTACGGAGCCAAGGGCACTTCCAGTCTAGGGAATATACCTTGGGAAAACTGAAAATCAATAAGACAGAGCCACCCCAAAATTTAGGGCTGCACTGCTTACAAGGACCTCAACTTGGGTACACCTTAAATATCCCAGGAAATATAAAAATGGTTCAAAAAATTGTGGTACTTACGTACGATGGAATATCCCTCAGCCATGAAATCAATGTCATAAGACCAGTAGCAGCAAAATGGTTGGATTCAGGTACGGTGATTCTAAGTGAAATAAGTCACACAGAAAAAGTAACTTATCATAACATATCACTTATGAAGATCCTGTAAACATGACTACACTTGCACTGAGTTAGGAAAGAGAACAGAGTCTCACATTTAGAAAACACTCTTATTCCTGCTTAAGGGGGAAGGAGAGGTGGGGTGATGCATAAAACCAGAGTTTGATATAAGCACAGGTAGCGTTCCAAAAACCAACTATGGAATAGACAAGACCTACACCTTCCTCAGTGAAAGGGACTCAAAACCCCATATTTCCCGCAGAGGAATATATCTGACTAGTAAGAATCTTAAAACCTATGTATTGATATGTCTCCGTAAGGGAATCAAGTGTGTCTAGACAGGCATAAACATGGCAGCGAGAATCAGGTCAAAACCTCTATAAAAATGAATTGCAAAAACAAAACAAAAAAACTGGGAAATTCTTTACAATTCCTTCAGGGTCTCTGATGAAACCTGGAATGACCCTATCTACAACGACAGCTGGATGTGGCATAAGGCTGGACACTTGGGACTGAGAGGATTGGTGAGATTGGGTGAGCAAATGCAGACCCTTTAAAGCAATAATGCATGGCACCCATTCCAAGGGTCCCAACTCTCCAGGTTGAAGGAAATATTACTAAAGTTATAAGATGTAAGGGAAACCTACAGAACGGGCACACTGTGAATACGAAAGGTTTCCAAAATTCAACGAATAGTCCCGCTCCTGGTGCTCCGGTTTGACTTTCCATCTGCTTTACTATCAACCTCCCAACTTGGAGAGACAGCCCCTTTAACCTGCTGGTTCACACAGGTTGCCAATTTGACAGAGGATGAAAGGGATGAGGGAGAACCAATGAGAGAGTAGCTGTTAGGCATTTGGACGGGCACATATCACTGTAATTTCCTGGCAGGAATAACAATTAACCAAAGTCTCAGCCACCCACCGGGAACCAGTATAGGTCCTGAACTAAAATTTTGGACTTGCCGTCAGCTCACCAAAAACGAGTTGAAAAATGGAGCTCAGGGGCACAGCAATTCACAAACTGGCCGAGTAATAAAGGACAACTATCATCCAAAAATCTGTTGAGGGAAGGCAACGAGGCGGACTTGAAAGCGAGGCAGAATAGCAGGAAACAGATTTCAAGAGGTACGTTGGAATCGCCTTTAAAGAACAGGAAGAGGGGCACAACATCGACAATGAGGCACTTGGCCAAAAAGGGCGTATGAGTTTTCTCCTGAATATATTCAGGAGAAAACGCATACGCCCTTTTTGCCAAGCAAGCAAGCGGGCAATGCAAATCTGCACTACAAAGAAGTATCACTTCCCACCGGTCAAAAGGGACATCCACAAAATGTATAAAAACCAGAAAGGCAAGATAGGCCCTGGAGAACAGGGAGCCTTGTTATGCTGATGGGCGGGATGTAAGTTGCCAACTGTCTCTCTGGAGGAGTGCATTGTGTTACCTAAACAAGTAAACAACAGAGCTACAGAGCCAAGGGCACTTCCAGTCTAGGGAATATACCTTGGGAAAACTGAAAATCAATAAGACAGAGCCACCCCAAAATTTAGGGCTGCACTGCTTACAAGGACCTCAACTTGGGTACACCTTAAATATCCCAGGAAATATAAAAATGGTTCAAAAAATTGTGGTACTTACCTACGATGGAATATCCCTCAGCCTTGAAATCAATGTCATAAGACCAGTAGCAGCAAAATGGGTGGATTCAGGTACGATGGTTCTAAGTGAAATAAGTCACACATAAAATGAAACTTATCATAAGATATCACTTATGAAGATCCTGTAAACATGGCTACACTTGAACTGATTTAGGAAAGAGAACAGAGTCTCACATTTAGAAAACTCTCTTATGCCTGCTTAAGGGGGAAGGAGAGGTGGGGTGATGCATAAAACCAGAGTTTGATATAAGCAGAGGTACCGTTCCAAAAACCAACTATGGAATGGACAAGACCTACACCTTCCTCAGTGAAAGGGACTCAAAACCCCATATTTCCCGGAGAGGAATATATCTGTCTAGTAAGAATCTTAAAACCTATGTATTGATATATCTCCGTAAGGGAATCAAGTGCTTCTAGACTGGCATAAACATGGCAGCGAGAATCAGCTCAAACCCACTATAAAAAGGAATTTCAAAAAAAAAAAAAAAAACTGGGAAATTCTTTACAATTCCTTGAGGGTCTCTGATGAAACCTGGAATGACCCTATCTACAACGACAGCTGGATGTGGAATAAGGCTGGACACTTGGGACTGAGAGGATTGGTGAGATTGGGTGAGCAAATGCAGACCCTTTAAAGCAATAATGCATAGCACCCATTCCAAGGGTCCCAACTCTCCAGGTTGAAGGGAATATTACTAAAGTTATAACATGTACGGGAAACCTAGAGAACGGGCACACTGTGAATACGAAAGGTTTCTAAAATTCAACGAATAGTCCCGCTCCTGGTGCTCCGGTTTGACTTTCCATCTGCTTTACTATCAACCTCCCAACTTGGAGAGACAGCCCCTTTAACCTCCTGGTTCACACAGGTTGCCAATTTGGCAGAGGATGAAAGGGAAGAGGGAGAACCAATGAGAGAGTAGCTGTTAGGCATTTGGACGGGCACATATCACTGTAATTTCCCGGCAGGAAGAAGAATTAACCAAAGTCTCAGCCACCCACCGGGAACCAGTATAGGTCCTGAACCAAAATTTTGGACTTGCCGTCAGCTCACCAAAAACGAGTTGAAAAATGGAGCTCAGGGGCACAGCAATTCACAAACTGGCCGAGTAATAAGGAAAACTATCGTACAAAAATCTGTTGAGGGAAGGCAACGAGGCGGACTTGAAAGCGAGGCAGAATAGCAGGAAACAGATTTCAAGAGGTACGTTGGAATCGCCTTTAAAGCACAGGAAGAGGGGCACAACTTCGACAATGAGGCACTTGGCCAAAAAGGGCGTATGTGTTTTCTCCTGAATATATTCAGGAGAAAACGCATATGCCCTTTTTGGCCAAGCAAGCAAGCGGGCAATGCAAATCTGCACTACAAACAAGTATCACTTCCCACCGGTCAAAAGGCACATCCACAATATGTGTAAAAACCAGAAAGGCAAGACAGGCCCTGGAGAACAGGGAGCCTTGTTATGCTGATGGGCGGGATGTAAATTGCCAACTGTCTGTCTGGAGGAGTTCATTGTGTTACCTAAACAAGTAAACAACAGAGCTACAGAGCCAAGGGCACTTCCAGTCTAGGGAATATACCTTGGGAAAACTGAAAATCAATAAGACAGAGCCACCCCAAAATTTAGGGCTACACTGCTTACAAGGACCTCAACTTGGGTACACCTTAAATATCCCAGGAAATATAAAAATGGTTCAAAAAATTGTGGTAGTTACGTACGATGGAATAACCCTCAGCCATGAAATCAATGTCATAAGACAAGTAGCAGCAAAATGGGTGGATTCAGGTACGATGGTTCTAAGTGAAATAAGTCACACATAAAATGAAACTTATCATATGATATCACTTATGAAGATCGTGTAAACATGGCTACACTTGAACTGAGTTAGGAAAGAGAACAGTGTCTCACATTTAGAAAACACTCTTATGCCTGCTTAACGGGAAAGGAGAGGTGGGGTGAGGCATAAAACCAGAGTTTGATATAAGCACAGGTACCGTTCCAAAAATCAACTATGGAATAGACAAGACCTATACCTTCCTCAGTGAAAGGGACTCAAAACCCCATATTTCCCACAGAGGAATATATCTGACTAGTAAGAATCTTAAAACATATGTATTGATATGTCTCCGTAAGGGAATCAAGTGTGTCTAGACTGGCATAAGCATGGCAGCGAGAATCAGCTCAAACCCACTATAAAAAGGAATTTCAAAAACAAAACAAAAAAACTGGGAAATTCTTTACAATTCCTTCAGGGTCTCTGATGAAACCTGGAATGACCCTATCTACAACGACAGCTGGATGTGGCATAAGGCTGGACACTTGGGACTGAGAGGATTGGTGAGATTGGGTGAGCAAATGCAGACCCTTTAAAGCAGTAATGCATGTCACCTATTCCATGGGTCCCGACTCGCCATGTTGAAGGGAATATTACTACAGTTATAACATGTACGGGAAACCTAGAGAACGGACACACTGTGAATATGAAAGGTTTCTAAAACTCAACGAATAGTCCCTCTCCTGGTGCTGTGGTTTGACTTTCCATCTGCAATTCTATCAACCTCACAACTTGGAGAGACAGCCCCTTTAACCTTCTGGTTCGCACAGGTATCCAATTTGGCAGAGGATGAAAGGGAAGAAGGAGAACCAATGAGAGAGTAGCTGTTAGGCATTTGGACGGGCACATATCACTCTAAATTCCCGGCAGGAAGAAGAATTAACCAAAGTCTCAGCCACCCACCGGGAAACAGCATAGTTCCTGAACCAAAATTTTGGACTTGCGGTCAGCTCATCAAAAACGAGTTGAGAAATGGAGCTCAGGGGCACAGCAATGCACAAAGTGGCCGAGTAATAAAGGACAACTATCGTCCAAAAATCTGTTGAGGGAAGGCAATGAGGCGGAGTTGAAAGCGAGGCAGAATAGCAGGAAACAGATTTCAAGAGGTACGTTGGAATCGCCTTTAAAGCACAGGAAGAGGGGCACAACTTCGACAATGATGCACTTGTCCAAAAAGGGCGTATGCGTTTTCTCCTGAATATATTCAGGAGAAAACGCATACGCCCTTTTTGGCCAAGCAAGCAAGCGGGCAATGCAAATCTGCACTACAAAGAAGTATCACTTCCCACCGGTCAAAAGGGACATCCACAAAATGTGTAAAAACCAGAAAGGCAAGACAGGCCCTGGAGAACAGGGAGCCTTGTTATGCTGATGCGCGGAATGTAAATTGCCAACTGCCTCTCTGGAAGAGTGCATTGTGTTCCCTAAAAGAAGTAAACAACAGAGCTACAGAGCCAAGGGCACTTCCAGTCTAGGGAATATTCCTTGGGATAAATGAAAATCAATAAGACAGAGCCACCCCAAAATTTAGGGCTGCACTGCTTACAAGGACCTCAACTTGGGTACACCTTAAATATCCCAGGAAATATAAAAATGGTTCAAAAAATTGTGGTAC